>NW_010240328.1:0-25625 GCF_000690775.1 Eurypyga helias | reverse complement strand
TGTTAAACTCCATGAGGTTGGCATATGATAGATCATATGCCAGTGTTATCTGCTATCTGGAGATATGATGCATCATAGATTTAAATTCTGAAAAGATCTCAAACTGGTTATTTAGGTCTGAGAATAAATCACTGTCAATAATTTCCACACTCTCATTTCTGGCAGAAATGTAGAGTACACTTAATCCCATTCTGGTATATTTTATTTAACCTTATCTTTGAAGTTAGACTTTGGTTCAGCTTTGCACTGGTACTGTCAGTGTGATTTACACTTCTCCCTTAGTAGATTTCCACTTATCTCCTCAAGTGAGGAATGGCTAGGAGAACAAAAACGCTGTAGCCCTCCAATAACACAGCCCAGGCTAATGTATGCATGAGGTCATGTTATGCATCTAAACATTTTTCCTGAGAGATGTTGTCTTGTTTCACTACTCAGAACATCTTAGAAATCCAGTTCAAAGAAATGTAAAGAGATTTTCTTGCCTGGTATCCTGCTCCATACCAGAATCAGTTATTCCAACCAAATTGCCTAGGTGGTGTCGAGAACCACATTATTAGCAAGGTTTTCCTACTATCTAACATGAACCTTTCAAGCCTGTTACTAGTTGGAATCATTGGGCATGGACATGAAAAGCAATTTTTTCCTTCCTATTTTATAAATATATATTGTTTTCTTCATTGAACTATCCTTAATATTCAGTTTTCCTTAAAGTGAAGTTTCCAAAACCGGATACAGGATTAGAGCAAAGGCTTTATTAGTGTGGTACAGAGTGTAACAACTGCTTGATATGTCTTGCAGGCCATATTCTAATACATACAATTTTTAACATTAATATGTTCCCAACTGCTTTTCACATTGTGATCTCCCATGAATTCCCGAGTTTCTAACAAATTATTTCTAAATAATTGTTTCTTAGGTATTTGTATAACTCAGTATCCTTAAATAAATCCCTTGTGCATATCCTTGTTGAATTTTGTCCTTGTTTTCCAGACCCCTCCAGAGTAGATTATTTTCATGGAATCACAGAATGGTTTGGGCTGGAAGGGACCTTAAACATCATCCAGTTCCAACCCCCCTGCCATGGGCAGGGACACCTTCCACTAGACCAGGTTGCTCAAAGCCTCATCCAGCCTGGCCTTGAACCCTTCCAGGGATGGGGCATCCACAGCTTCTCTGGGGAACCTGTTCCAGTGCCTCACCACCCTCTCCAGGAAGAACTTCTTCCGGATATCTAATCTAAACCTCCCCACTTTCAATTTAAACCCATTACCCCTTGTCCTGTCACTACAGGCCCTTGTAAAAAGTCCCCCCCAGCTTCCTTGTAGCCCCTTCAGGTACTGGAAGGGGCTATAAGGTCTCCCCGGAGCCTTCTCTTCTCCAGGCTGAACAAGCCCAGCTCTCTCAGCCTGTCCCCATAGCAGAGGTGCTCCAGCCCTCTGAGCATCTTCGTGGCCTCCTCTGGACTCGCTCCAACCAGCCAATACCCTTCTTATGTTGTGGGCTCCACGCTGGATAAAGTACTGTAGGTGGGGTCTCACAGGAGCAGAGTAGAGAGGGAGAATCCCCTCCCTCGACCTGCTGGCCACACTTCTCTGGATACAGCTCAGGATACAGCCCAATTTTATATTGTAATTCTGTCCCCAGGGCAGACTTTTTCTCTCTGCGTCTTATCTGCAAATTTAATAGCATGCATTTTCTGTTCAGCCACCCAGGTGGTAAATGAAGTTATTGAATAGTACTGTATCCAAGACATATCCCTACTGAATAACACACCCTTCCATTTTGATAATCAACAGCAGATAACTACTCTCTGAATGAAGTTTTGTAACTAATGTTATGTCTAACACATGGTAGTCTTATCATGTTTTAGAGAAGGTTTTGGTTATGAAACTCTATGTGATTTTTGACAAGTGCATTGAGGGCTTGTGTCAAAATAATTGCTTCTGCCTGTTGTGCAGTCATGAGAAAACCATACTGGTTTTGGAGTATTTGTGCACAATGTTTCTTTCTGCATGTGTTCACTTAAGTCCTTATTTAATTATTTTTATGGGAATTTTTATGATAAACTAAGTCGATTAGTTTATAACCCCTTAATTCTTCCTTTTTAAAAGCAGATGTTATATTTGCTCTCTTTCTTTATCGTCTAAATCTGCTCAAATAGAACAGCCACTTCTGAGGCTGCTTTATCCAGTTCTAAGTATTCTAGGTTGACTTTTATCAAGTATTGTCATCCTTTACTCCATTCAGTCTTACCTGTAGTTATGGACTGAAAAATGAACGTGTGAAAACCTTACTGGCATTTTGTCAAATCCTGGATCTATATGGTTCTTTCCAGGACACAGAGCAGGTACAGCTATAATGTTCACTGGTGGTATAGAAAAAATGGGTTCTGCATTCACACATTTTCTTCCCATGTGACATTGAAGCCTGCACTAGGTAGTACTGATATAGGATATAACACTTCCCTACTCCCTTCCCCTTGGTAAAAAATAAAAAAGGACAAAAGAAAACCAGGAGCATGTTATATTTTGCACTGCAAAGACAATATTGCTTTTCAAGTGCCAGCTGGATTCTCTTCTGAATTGGAAAGTCTTTAATGTAATTGCCTGAAACACCCTAATCTAACTGTGAATTCCTTATTGAGATGGTAAGAAGGTAATTAGAAACTAGTTTGACTTTATTTATTTAATTTGCTACATTTACTATTTCTTGTTCCAATAAGATTATGTCCAATTAAACTGCAATTACTTCTAGACTTCCTCAGGCAAACAACTACACAAGGGAGCCCTTTTCATGGTTGGGGAAACCCTTTCTTGTCTCCACTCACCCTTTCCTATCAGAACGTCGTGGAGCCCCTGGGTTTTGTTTGGTTGGGGTTTTGTCATGAAGATAAATCAGCAAGTAACATCAGCTGGTGGAAGGAGCTGTGGGAGTCATTAAAAGGGTCTTGGAACATTTATGGGATTTTCTGCAGTAATATCCAGACTTCACTTTCCCTCTTGGCATGTCTGTCTTCAGCCTCCCTTCTGGTCACCTTCTTCTTCTCAGCATCCTTCCACAGCCTTCTGGGCTTTCTTTTTATATAGCCACCAGCACAGTAAGCTTTTGTTCTGGTTGCTTTGAGGCAAGATCACAAAACCAAGATCATTAAGTAAGATTAAGAAAAAAACTATGGCAATTCAAATGGGATCAGTCAAAGCTGAGAGCTTGGCTATAAAGACCTGTGAACTTCTTTGAAAGAATGGTAGTGATTTTTCTCTCACCAGCTTGTGTATCTCCTGGAAGTCCTGCTAAAACACTAGAAGTTTGTGATCGCTCTGTAAAATTTGTGGCGACCAGATTTCATTGCTAATTGGGGCATTAGGTGCATATTGCAAACAATACTTGTGCAGACTTTTCCTGTCTTCCATATTTTCCATTTTCAACATTCTCACAATTACGAAGTGATGCTTAGTGTGAGGAATGTTTTATTCAGGAACAACAGGAATTTTGTGGGAGGTCATGAACCCATATGCAGATTAGGCCTAGCTCTGGCAAAAGTGAGAAAAAAACTGGAGAGAAATTGCCTAGATATTGGAACAAGGAGTGGAATTTTCACAGTCCAGCTGCAGTTATTTGACCTTTAACAGGATGATACTCTGCTAGGTTTGAAAAACAGGAAGAAGAGTCCAAAGCAAATTTTCAAATATATGAAACAATATATTCACTGAATATGGGCACTGTCTGACTTTTTCTTTCATACCACTGGCTTTATGTATAGCAAGAGTAATTCTCTGGCAATGAAAATATTTCTGACCTTAGGAGGTGTGTCATGAAAAGCCTAGAATAGACAGCACAGGCATTCTTCCTCTAGAAGACACCTAAATCAGCCTGATTTAGAATGTCAAACACCAGAATGTCAAATAAAGCTGGCTGTCCTGTGGATGTTCTTTTTTTTCATCTCTTTCCGATAAATGATATTAGAAACATACGTATTCACTGAGTTTCATATTTTGGATATAAGAATATTTGACAAAGCGAAAGGCAGATATCCTGATGGCAGCAGTCTTCATCGAAACAGCCTATGTTTGTGGTAGTTGAGTATGAGCATGTATGGTGGACATTACTGGCATTTGGAAACTTAAGTATTGGGAAAGCTTAGGAGATTTGTATTCTTTTTCCCATGCTCTTGCAAAAGTCTGGGTGAAGCTTTCAGTGTATGTGTAACCAGCTCTTGAAGCACAATATAAACTGTATTTCAGTTAATCTTGGCATATCTCCATTTATTGAAAGAAACATCAAAGCAGCATTCATGAGCTTTAAATGCTTTAACTTCCTAATGGGATGGAAAGTGCCCTTGAGTAGATGTACTTTCATTTGAGTACAGCCAAAAATATTTTGACAAGACACATTAAACGCTGTTTATTTGCTTTTAGAAGAAAGCTTTATTTTGAGAAAAGTAAAACTTCCTGTTGCATAGGAATAAAATTAACTGCTTCCAAAGTTTTGGGCCTAAAGAAACACTTTCACTACTTCTTCTGGAAGATCGAGCTGAAGATTGTTCTTCTGTTGGACTGCATTCCCTTTATTACAGTCAATGGACCTAAACAGATAGAAATCCCAGGGTGCATTTCTGTTGTGACAAGTGCAATATGAGATGAGGTCTTATTTAGGTTCCCATTGCCATTCATAGGTCAAGCGTGGTCTACTAACCAATATGTCATCCTCATGAAGATGTCTCTCATACATCAGTGTATTGGAAAGGACTGCTTGGGTTTAGGCAGTGGAATTGAGCCGACAATGATTAAGTTATCAATACTCTTGTTTCTCTACAGGAAACCCTTGGACTGCTGTAGTCTAGAATTGTATTTCTGCTGTCATGGTTATAAAGACTGGTGTCTCATGTTCATGCCATGATTTGATTTAGATAATTAGATCTCCTACTTGTCAAATTCCACCTGAGTTCCCTTTCTGCAGTAAAAATCACATTTATTAATCCTCCTATCCATGATCTGGGTGTTATAGAGCAATGTTTCACTCCATTCCTAATACACACATCTTCAAAATACCTGGTTTTCCTATATATGATATCCCGGGCCTTTTTCCTATTAACTATGTCATCTAACTTTCTCCTCAGGAAATTTCAAGGGCACATTCATTCTTAACAAATTTTTCCCTCTCTTTCCCACAATTATTTGCATATAACTGTGTCACAGAGTCGGTCTATGATTTCAACATATGTCCTTCTTGCCCAGAGAGCTTGATTCATTTTTGTACAAACTTCCTGGTGTTTATGACATCACAAAGCTACTTCACCTGTGTAGCAGGCTTACATCTCCTTTACAGGCTGGTCACATAGCTTCTGAAATAATTTCAGCTGAAGAGCCAAGGATTGAGTGTACTTTGTCCATGTATAAATGGACAATATGTGTGCTCATGACTTCTTGTTGGTTCATTAACCAGTCAAAATATGTATTTGCAGATCAGCTGATCAAGCAATTATTTTTAATCGAATTTGTGAAGAGGAGCTAGCTATAGAACTCTGGCTTAAGACACTAGCAGACTCAATGAATATGTGTTAATGTATTTTTTTGAATAGTCATCAGTAAGCAAAATACATCTCTATTTCTAGCTAATAAAGTATTTGACAAGTGGACCACTTGGTGGATAAGGAATTGACTGGATGATTGCACTCAAAGAGTTGTGGTCAACAGCTTGATGTCTGAGTGTAGGCCAGTGATGAGTGATGTTCTTCAGAGTTCGTACTGGGACCAGTATAATTTAACATCTTTGTCAGGGACATGGACAGTGGGATTGAGTGCACTCTCAGCAAGTTTGTGGATGACACCAAACTGTGTGTTGTGGTTGGCGCACCGGAGGGAAGGGATGACATCCAGAGGGACCTGGACTGGACAGGCTGGGGAGGTGGGCCCATGCAAACATCATGAAGTTTAACAAGGCCAAGTGCAAGTTCCTGCACCCGGGTCAGGGTGGGGCAATGGGTAGTTTGAGAGCAATCCTGTAGAGAAGAACATGAGGGTGTTTGTTGATGAGAAGTTCAACATGACTTGGCAAAGTGTGCACTGGTAGCCCAGAAAGCCAACCATATCCTGGGCTGTATCAGGAGAAGTGTGGCCACCAGGTCGAGGGAGGGGTTTCGGCCCCTCTACTCTCATGAGACCCCACCTGCAATTCTGAATCCAGCTGTGGAGCCCTCAACATAAGAAAACCATGGACCTGTTGGAGTGGGTCCAGAGGAGGGCTGTGAAGATAATCAGTGTTGGAGCACCTCTGCTATGGGGACAGGCTGAGAGAGTTGGGCTTGTTCAGCCTGGAGAAGAGAAGGCTCCGGGGAGACCTTATTGCAGCCTTCCAGTACCTGAAGGCGCCTACAGGAAAGATGAGGAGGGACTCTATCGTGGACTGTAGTGATAGGATGAGGCATAACAATTTTAAACTTAAAGAGGGTAGAGTGAGATTAGATATAAGGAAGAAATTCTTTACTATGAGGGTGGTGAGGTGGATCAGGTTGCCCAAAGAAGTTGCGGATGTCACCTCCCTGGCAGTCCTCAAGGCCACGTTGGCTGGGGCTTTGAGCAACTTGAAAGATGTGTCAGCCCATGGCAGGGGGATTGGAACTGGGTGATCTTTAAGATCCCTTCCAACCCAAACCATTATGTAATTCTATGTTTCTAATTTTATCTTTTTACTGATTGCATTGTTCAGAAAGAACTTCCTCAGTGTTTCCAACCCTAATCAGAAATCGATAATCATGCTTCATGAGTAGTCCAGGCATTGCTATTCTTATGTCAAAGCAGTGACTGAAAATTCTATTTTATTTTCTTCCTGACAGGCCTGCCTAACTTTACAATTGCAAATTTTTTTTTTTTTTTTTTTGGATTGCAGTCCCTCTTCTATAAACTGTAATCTTTTTGCAGGCAGTTGACACTTTCATCCTATGTATTATAGTTTGTCAACACTTTTCTTGAACAGCACCTTCTAAAAAATCCAAAAGTCTTTTATGAATCTTAATAAAAATTCTGTTCATTAGTGTAACTTAAAATCTCTTCTGTAAAACAATTATTCCACCTTCCACATTACTGCCTAAATGAATTGTTTTAACCAGCAACAACTCTTGAGGCCTTTTGCAAAAGTGTGTATTAAAATAAACGAGAAAACACGGTTCCTGACAGAAAGAGTTTAGATAATAAATTGTAATTATATTCTCAATTTGCCAAACAACTGACCTGCCATGATGAGATGACTTCTATGCATTTAGTCTAATCAATGACCTCTTTGCTTTCATATTGACAGCTACGATGTTTGAATCAAGTACTCTGCACTAGTGGTGAAGTGCTTATGATCAGTCCAAGCACCAGGAGAACTATATAAACAAATCCCACCTGAGGTGCAAGAACATCCATGACAGGCCATCAGTCTGAACTGTGACAGGATGTCTCAGTCTTCAGTCTCATTATGATTTTAGTACTATGATTCGAACTGCGTTCAGCCATATCCAGGGGTGGCAAGTCTGCAGTTCCCTTTGACATAATGTTCGGCTACTGAGATATCAGAAACCATTTCCAAGAATGAAGTACAAGAAGGTGATTTGGAGCAGTCAGTGTGGATTTATACAGGGGAAATCATGACTGTTCAACCTGACAGCCTTCTGTGATGTGATGCCTGGCTTGGTTATATGAGGAAAATGGACTCTCAGCATGTTTGCAGATGACACAAAACTGGAAGGAGTGACTGATGAATGAGCGTGCTGCCATTCAGGGGGTCCTCAACGGGCTGGAGAAGTGGGCCAACAGGAGTCAGATGAAGTTTAACAAAGTGGTATTCAAGTCCTGCCCCTGGGGAGGGATAATCCCAGGCATCAGGACAGGCTGGAGCCAACTGCCTGTAAAACAACTGTAGGAAAGGCCCTGTAGGTTTTGGTTAGCACCAAGTTGACCATGAGCCAGCAATGTGCCCTTGAGGCAAAGGCGGCCACCAGCCTCCTGAGCTACGTCAGGCAGGTCCATGGAGGTGGTCCTTTCCTTCTGTTCAACGCTGGTGAGGTACATCTGGAGTGCTGTGGTCAGTGCTGGGCTCCCAGTTCAAGAGGGACATGGGCTTACAGGGATGAGTCCAGAGGTACATATAAGGACAGCCTGAGAGAGCTGGGACTGTTCAGCCTGCAGAAGAGAAGGTTCAGGGGGCTTGTGTCAATGTCCATAAGCACCTGATGGGGGATAGTAAAGACCGCAGAGCCAGACCCTTCTCAGTGGTGTCCAGCGGGAGGACAAGAGGTAATGGGCACAAATTCTTATACAAGAAATTCCATTTAAACATAAGAAAAATGTTGTTTATGGTTGGGGTGGTCAAACAATGAAACAGATTGCGTTGAAATTCTGCGGAGACTCCATCTTTGGAGATATTAAAAATTCAACTGGGCTTGACACTGTAACTGACCCTTCTCTGAGCAGGAGGTTGGACAACTCTATCTCCAGAGGTGTCTTCCCATCTCAGCCAGTCTGTGATTATGTGGCTCTGTAATTCTGTTAAGTTTTCCAACCCAGGAGAAAACGGTCAAAAGCGGTGCAATATACTGGATGTTTTAATGCATAACATAAAATAGTCCATATATTATATAATCAAGCTAAAGCGAAAAACAGGGCTTTATTTTCTTCACAGGTAATAAATTCCTGGAGTTCTACATTATAATGTGTCTGTGTTACTTATTTACTCTAGTATGTGTTTATCCAATTTTTAATCCTTGTTGTCAATTTGTATTGTTACAGGTGGAATTAGCTGAGTATCTAATTTAAAGACCAGAGCGCTTACTCTGAGAACAGTGTCCTTATTTAATCTTTTATAAGTCATTTTTACTGAAACATGTGAAGAAGTGTAATTATGGACATAGGAAAAAAGGAAAGTATTTTGTCAGTGATCTGCACTTGATTACCAGAGTCAGAAATGTACCATTTTAGATTATTTGAAATTAAGATATTAGAAATTGTATTTTAGATTACTCAAATTGTTTATATTAGTCTTTTCTAGTTCCCAGTTTAGCAGGACCATACTTGTTCCAAGATAACTATTTCCATATTTTGAAATATTATTTCAGTATTATTTTAATAATTTACACAATTAAAAAGTAATACATTTTAAATAAGGAAAGAAGAAATATCAAGAAAGATTTCTCATATTTCTGGTAGATTTTCATGAATGTCATCTGAGCCTATGCCCTTTGAAGAAGATACCAGTGTAAACCTGAATGTTTACCAGCACTGTCTTTTTCCTTCTCTTGCAGTTTTTGTGAGGGAGCTGATTTTTATACCATCCCATAAGAATTTTAGTGACTGAGCTTCCTATACAACTGATACAACTTTTAGACTATGTCAGGTTAATCTTCCTAAAGTAAATTAATGAAAAAATCTCCAAAGAAATGAACTTGTACAGAAATCAAAAGCAGAGAACTAGTCAGTGGCTGTGTCCGATAAGTAGAACCAAGAAAACCATATTTTTTCAAAATATGTAATTCAGATCCAAAGATGATTCATAAAGTATATGTGAAAGTTAACAGTCCATTTTCATTTATGCAGGCTTGATGTCTGAGACTAAATTCTCCAGAAAAGATGTCTCAGGTTATCCAGCCTTGTTAATTCTCCAATAACAGAATTATTTAATCTGATAACATTTTAAAACATTTAGATGCCATCTAACATTTAAAAGATAAAGAAAGTGGCAAGTTCTTTTGTAATTAGCTTGTAGTCGAAAAGAACAGTTTATAACACGAAAAATTATAGTAATACCCACTTTCAGGTGCTGTAAATTGTTGCATAACTCAAACATAAAAGCACAATGATGAAAACAATAGGGGTTGCTAAGAGACAAAAATACGATGAAAAGTAAATCACTACTTACATTATCTGTTTATTCAAGCAAATAGACGTATGTATTCTTGTATCACTATCTCATACATGCATACCAAACTCTGAGATTATACCCTGAGAATTTACAATTCAAGCACATATGTTCATAATAATAATGTTCCTTCACATAAGCATTTCACAGCTTGAAAAAGGCCACTGTTTCAGTCATAGGCATTCGTGTTCTCCACAGATCTCCAGTATATCTCCAATTATGCTTTGAAATAATTGACACTTTAACTCCAATGAAAAAGTTAATAGGTCTCTGTGCCTTATGCCTGAGGAGTAATTGTCAGTTTTAAAATACATTTTTTTCCCAAACTGGGAAAAATCTTGCTTTTGGTCTGTAACTGCTATGTCATAGGAACATATTTAGAAGGCTGCAATTGAAACTAAGACCTAATGAAAAACAATTGATGAATAAAAAAAATCAAATATGCTATTGGTTAACATGCACAATTAACAAATATTAAAGATCTAGGATAAGAAAACTGCACCTGTATTCTCTGCTCATTTAACTTTAATCTGAATTCCCAGGTGTTAAGCATTGACACAGAAAGCCACTGCTGCAGTAACTTTAGCAATAGGCCAGCCTAGATGCTTCTCAATAAAATGAGTTGCAACTGAGCATGCCTTGGTGCTTTTCTACCACCCCTAATTATTATGGTCCCTGAGCACCCCACAGTGTTTAAAGCTCTGGCTCTCACAATGGTGTTCTCCTTCATGAGAGGGGAAAATAGTAGGACTTCTAATTTTTTCTAGTGCTGGTGCAATCAAACGTTCAAGAGCTTCATTGTTCTAACGAAATCCTCCATGCCTGCCCACGTGCTTAATGTCCCCATAAAGTGCCTGGGAAGGAAACGCAGTGCTCAAAACTGAGAATGCCCGAAGATGAGGGCAGCTAAATCACGGTGTGCTGACTGGGGAGATGCCGAAGGTCAGCCTGGGGGGAAACACTGAAAATAGGGCATGCATTAAATGTCATTTCTCCCCAGGGCTAAGATGCCTCACGCAGGGTGGCAGATAAATGCTTCTCTCCACCTGAGATTCTCGTCTCTGAATCCTTCAGAAAGGATGGCACCTCTTCTTCCTTTGTAAAGCAGAAGGAGGAACAGTTACTTTTAAAACTGAGTCTTTGGGGTTATGCTGCTCTTCTTGTGCACTATCCTACTAGCACTTGCTCAGAATGTGGCATCCTCACATCCAGTTCTCTCTTGTACCCAAGCGAATTCAGGCATCTTTTGTCCCTGGAAACATCCTAGCTTTAAATTATTCTTGGGTTATGACGTTCTCCACCCCTCCAGATTTTGTGCTTGCTGAGCAGCAACAATTCCCAATTGGAGATGGACTAAGATTCAATTTCTACCCAGCTCAGTGGGATGTCAGGAGTGGAGCTGCAACTACTTCATGGCTCTGCTCCTACAAAATCAAAAGGCAAAAAGAACAGGCCCTATAATTCTATATACTGTAATTCACCTACACAATTTCTCAGCTTTGGTTTATCGCTAATTACAGCTCTCCACAAACACAATTATAGGTCATTATATTTTACCAAGGCAGCAGGATTTTCCTATCGGCTGTGTGGCTGCGGCTCTGAACACCTTTGTGTGGTGTGGCTCTGATCACAATGTCGCATACAGCCTGACGTTGTGAAGTGCAGAAGAAAATGGATATACTGGGGCTAGGAGATAATTTTAGACCTTTGACTGGGATGCCTATGTCAGGACCCCGGAGTCCCTTTGTAGTGAAGGTAGCCTTTAGAGAGCAATTGGTGGGAGCCTCCCGCACTCCCTGCTCTGCGCAGTACACAGGCTCCCACCTTAGGCACAAGTTAAATGCCTCAAGTGAGGAGGGTTAACGTTGCCATTTTCATTAAGCTTAGTAGAAAAGTAAAAAAGGCCAAATTACCATGTGCTGATGCCCTAGCAACCTTTCGATGTAGCACCCTTGCTCTAACAGCAGAGAATTTTGTCCCATAAAATAATCCCACTGTTTGCCAAGAGAAAGGTTAGGACTAGACGAGAACAAATATCCTGAGATAACAAAATCTTTAGGATTTTGCGTTGGATTATTCCTCAAATATTGAAAAGCCACATGGAAGGCCTGAAGCTAAATGTTTTAGATCTCCATTTTGCTGATGGAAATTAACCCTTTCCTGAGAAGAATAACCCTGGATCCATACTGTCTCTTCATTGTGCGTGTCTTGGACGCAGGGCTCGACACTCAAGCAGCAGTTGAGCTGTTTTTTGAGACACAATGCGTGTCTATGAAATGGCAGGTGGCTGCTGATGCCATTCGTAGTTCCATGGCTGCTGAACTTCTCTCAGCACCTCACTCAAAAGCTGGAGTGTTTCATCTACCTTCTCTTGCAGTGGCTGTAGACAAAGGAGCACACAAAACACTGCAGTTTCACATTAACACAACTGAAAGCAAACATGCATAGCTCTTTACTGCGTGAGGTTTTGCAACTTTGTGTATAGTGATACTGTAGGGGAACTTGAGCTAATGCTAAATGGGTTAGTGGGATACTGGAAGCTGTGTCCATCCTGACAGGGTACGCTAGCACACGAGAAGCTCAGCAAGTCCTTTTGGGACCAGAACTAGTTCAGGTTAGCTCAGCTGTTGAGTAGATGTTTTTCCTATGGAAAGTCCAGATGGGATTTTGGATCCTCATTCACACTGCTCTCCTTAAAAAAAAATTTATCCTTATAATTATGCTATGCAGTTTCTGTTAAAGATACCATGAAATTCTGTTTTATCATCAAGAGTTCTGGTTGTGCTTGTGGCAACTTTTTGAAATAGACCTGTGGAAACACAAAAGTTTGTTCAGAGCATCTTCTCTGAGATACTGAAATGCTTCCTTAGTTTATAGCAGCAATTTTAGTAAATATTCTTGTTTTGAGAATAGTAAGGCTACAGCAAAAGTGCAACCAGCATAGGAAGAGCATGCATAGGTAAGAAATCAAAAGTAAAATTACATGGGTGTGGAATTTGTCTTGGCTTTTTGTTGGTTGGTTGGGGTTTTTTTTAATTAAGGTAAGAGAAAATTGACAAAATAGAGTAGAAAAAGCCATTGTGGACCTGATCTAATCTTGGTGTTAGTCCTGCTGTGACTAGAATACTGGACTAGATGACTTTCAGAGATTAATTCCAACCAACATTTCTGTAAGTAAAGGAAAATGTATTTGACAAAACCACGTTGCGTAATTTGCACTTACATCCCATTAAAGCAAGAATGCTTGCCTCAGTGTAGAGCAAGCCTGGGAATTAATTGTCCTGGATTCAACCTTGTGCTTTGTTACAGACTTCCTATGAGAAGCTTTCTGGGATTTGGAAAGCCCTTTAGGTTGTTTCAGAGTGTGTCTCTACAGACATGTAAAGACATAAGTACTAGATGTGATCCCTCCTTAGTCCAGAAGCCTATAACTGCATCGTCCGTCTACTGAGCTCAAGATAAAGCAGAATCATACCACTCATTCACTATGACCATAACACTTTTGGAATAGCACAAAGGAAGCATATCAGCATGGACTGTTTCAATTTTTAGTTGAACATACATATGCTCAACTAGCTGGTCTTCACATTTATTACAGTAGGATTTAATGGATTTACTAACCTCAGCCTTATATAGATAGTGACAAAAATCAGACATTTTTAGCAAGCAGCTATGTCTTAGAACAAAATTTTTTCAAAAGCTCTCTGAATGCTGGTGTGCTAGGTGTTTGAATAGCTGCTCTCATGGAGATTAAATGTAGGTAAAAGGAAAAAAAAGGAATATTATAAGGGCTGGATACTCTATTCAGTGCTTGCATTACTCTTGACTGGTTTTTTATCAATAGATATTCATTCAAAGGGGATTGCCCCTAAAAATTTGTTTAACACATATTTAGGATACTGCAAACTAATACTGTGTTAGAATAACCACCCTCTGGCATACAAAATGTAGATGGGATTTGCATAAAACTTGAATATTGTACAATAGAGTAATGTAGATATGACATTGGTGTGTTATAGGTTGTGGATTGACCAAACTAAAGCTCTGAAATGCCTGCAAAAGTGAGCTTTGCAAAAGAGATCCCTATTTGTGGATTGCCACAGCAACACATAGGACCTTGTAGCAATCAAGACTGAAGTGTCTCTGGTCGTACTCGAGAAATCTCATCTTTGATAAAACACATTCAGGTTTTCAAATTAATTCTTCTGTAAAACAGAAAAAGAGGAAAAAAACTGACCATGGCCAATAATGTTACACATTCAAAAGATATTTAAATTAGAAAATGCTTTTAATCTCAAAGTGCTCATGAGATACAGCAATTTAAGTCAGAAAGGTTGAGCAATGGAAAGATTGGCATCTAACTGTTTTACAACAGATTGCCAACAATATGATCAGTTCTTCATCACTTGGAATCTTTAAATTGAGATTAAATGTATTTAAAGCATGTACTGCTAGGCTGGTACAAGAATTATAGGGTAAAATAGTGTGTCATAAGTTACCTAGACGAGCAAATTAGATTTCTGTGATTTATGGCTTTAAAAATCTATGAAATGGCACAACTGACACTAATAAGAAAAAAGTAATTCAAAAGCATTGGAATGCATGAAATGTGAGCACGTCTAGGAGTTAATTTGAATATTTTCTGTAGAAAATAAGGTCTTGGAAGGTTATGTTATGGACATGGAAGCCTTTGTAGTCAATTTTTGCAAACATACAAAAATGTGATGTATCACATGTTTCAGCTCGATTACTACTTACCGAGTGTCTCAATTTCTGCTATATAATACAGGAAAATCTTTCCATTCTCACAGGAAACAAAACTTGCCATTTCTTATTTTAGGCAGATTAAATATTGTTGAGAAGAGGACTTAAGAAAAACAAAACAAAACAAAACAAACAAAATCCAACACAAAACAACAACAACAAAACTGTTAAAAACTATAATCCTGATTGAAAAATACTGTTTCAAATCTATTGAGTGACTTTGAAAGATTCGGCAATATAGGAATAATTTTTGTTTGTTCTCTGTGTTACAGCAGGGTTAGTAATGATCAGTGTCACAGGACAGACATGTACTACCTGTATATGTAACACTCACTGCTTTGATGAGGTTCAGGACTTCACCATTCATTCCAATGATGTTCAACAGGAACGTTTAGTCAGTACAGTCAATACCAAAGTATTTTTTGTGACCCATTATTGCACTATGAGACTCTTAAGTAAGTAGGCCTGCCACACTCAGGAGGGTGTTAATTAATGTTTCTATGTTCTGCAACTGACACGGGACAATTTGTAGAAAATTGCATTGACTTTTCTTTTAAGAATCTTCTTCATGATTCTAGGTTTTCTTGCAGTGAATGTGCTTTTCTTGGTAATTTTTCTCACTACTAGATCACACAAATAAAACAATTTATCTGTCTGTCTATCTATCTATCTCTATCTACATAGATTCATAGAATCATAGAATCACAGAATGGTTTGGGTTGGAAGGGACCTTAAAAACCATCTAGTTCCAACCCCCTGCCATGGGCAGGGACACCTTCCACTAGACCAGGTTGCTCAAAGCCTCATCCAGCCTGGCCTTGAAGACAGCCCGGGATGGGAAGTGTGTACATATGTACAGATATATCTACCTTATTTCCAGTGCACTTAAAAGTGACAGAAACACATAAATTACCCTAAAATAACTGCATACGCAATGAGGTTGGATAATTTTGTGGCTAATCTGCATTTGCAACTGCTGTGATTTTTTAAGTGACTCCACGAACACTCTGAGTCACTTCAGTGCAATAATTGCACATGCGTCAAGGCACAGAAATTGTAAGAAGGTGCACACACACAGAGACATTGTAAAATGAGGAACATGTTCCCTGGTACAGAGCAGATTGCCAAGTAGAGAATGGCCACTGCTCAGGACCAGTGTTGGAAAGGGATGGAGACCAAGACAAGTGCGTGGCTTTATGCCATCTCCAAAAATATATAAAGCTTTTTAAGCGTAAGAGGGAAGTTGAAGAAGACCTATACTTTGTTGAAGTGTTCCTTAAGAATTAATTAGGCCATGATCTCTTTGTCAAAATGCACGGGCCAGTGCCTTGCAGAGAACCCTCAATGCCAAAAGCCAATCCTCCAGGTTGCTATTAGATAATGTGTGCGCAGATGAGTCAATGGGCTGAGCCTGAGGCTGACTGGAAATCATTAATATGGTGGGGCCACATATTTCAAGAACTTACAATTAGCTTTCATTCTGTAACAGAATGGAATTAATCTCTTTATAATTTTCAATGAAAAATCCAAGGAAAGTCTAACATAGCTAAAAATCTTAAGTATTTCTTTGCAGTACAGAGGAATTAGGATCTGGTGGATGATTTAGACTAGTGGTATGAACCTAGGGTTTTGTTTCTATTGTGAATAAACATTGGATTACTGACTTTTATAAAGATGTAACATCAGTGTATCTTGCTATTCTTTCTCATTTCCCTTTTTTCTCTCTTAAATTCTCTTATTTTGACCAGAATTTAAATCCAAGATGTAGTAAATATTTCCTGAACAGAAAATTATATGTTGAAGGAAAAAAAATTTTGGTTTCATTAAGAAATTAGTTTTCTTCAGGTCTAGTTGACATTGTAAGAATATACTCTCCCCCAATCTTCTGGGGGAAAAAAAAAACCAAAAAACCACCAACCTAGTTTTAGACAAATACAGCAGAAGAATTCACCTCTTTCTGCTCTTGACTCACCTGCTGATGGTTATCTTCAGGGTATTCTGCTTCTGCTTCTGTTAATGTCACTGATTGCACTGGGAATTGAGGAAACAAATAATTTTGCTTTGTTGAGGTAATGCTGGAATGTTTTTCTTTTTAAATCAGTACAAAATATATGTTTTAGGAGCTCTTCATCACATCAAGAAGTAACATTTTGCCATTATCAGACTAAAGTTCTTCAGTGCTGTCCAGTATTTCATGGTGGAAAACAAAAAATTTTGATCATGCTTTCCAACTTGAAATTTGATTTTAAATATAATTTTAGCTTGTACTTTTTTCATACAGTTCTCCTGCCAGAGGCAAGTTACATCAATTTCTTCCTTCTATGAGAGACACAACATCTGAAATGAATTTACCAACAAATCTGTATGAGCAGTTTTAGTAGTCTCTTTCTTCTAGAGACTTCAAGGCCAGATTACTGCCCAAAGCCATTTTAGGTTTCTAAAAAAAGAATAGGCAAGGTGAGGAATTGCTATAATCCTCTGAAAGCATTTAAATACTTAAATTACTTTTGAAAATCCCATGGCATGGTTGTTTTACATCATTAGATGCACACATGTTTTTGAAAGCTTTTCCATTAGCAATTAATAGTATGAACGTTTCTTTAAGCTTGCAATACCCCACGTGTGTTTTTAATAATGATACATATAATTTGGGAATTCTGTATTTGTAAATCATGTTACTAACCATCACTCATACAAGTTCTGTTGAAGAAGAATAGCTGACCATACCTGGTAGTTTCTTCTTGAATTGATTCAATTTGAGGCTTTGAGTATCTTTTGTTTCTTAGAAGATGCATTTATGAATATTATCCTATCTGATGAAAACAGATGTTCTTTTCCACTTTTACACTGTTAAGTCTCTTGAGTGTCAGAACTGCTCTTTTCTGCATTTGGCTGACAGCAGAATTGTTATTATGGTGATTAATTCTTCCTCTTTCAAAAGATACCAGGTAGACAAAAATTGCTATTTTTGAAGGCTTTAAGAACTATTTTTTTTACTGGTGACGTGAAACGTTATATAGTAAAAACAAAAAGATTATGTTATCTTTCAGGATCACTTAAATACTGGCTTAAACTGGATGTGCAGAGTAATTATTTGGCACATTTCTTTTTTTAGACTGAGTACAAAAATCACAGTGAAGATCATATCTCACTACAATATATTTTCTATTAAATACCAATATTTTGACATGTCCATCCTTGACAATGGATTTCTCTGGAATCAGAATTTTTAAACTGAAATAACACCACAGAAACTTGCAGAACGAGTATAGGTATGAAAAATCAGGGCTGTGTGATCATCCGATATTTCAGTTTTTACACAAAATTTAAAACAAGGTATGTTTGAGTCATTCAGCACAAATTTCCCCACTCAAATTAAAAAAAAAAAAAAAAAGGAAGCCATCAAGAAGGGATATGATCCTGTTTGACCCAGTTGCTGATAATAATTAGTCAGGAAATTAAAAATGTGGGATCAGTTTTAACTTATTTATCAAAGTATTTTTAAAAGTGGTCAAAGAGTTAAAGTTAATATGAGACTCACATTTCTGCTTTTTTTTTTCTGACATTATTGCACTGTTTGAGAACAGTTAAGCATTTACTGGAGCACTTACTTAACTAGCCACTGGGATCCAAGTATCTCACTTCTGCAAATGATAAAGTATCATTTGTGTTTTATTTCTCTGTACTTACTGAACATTTATAAAAAATATGACCCAGTCCAGCAAAAAACTTGAAATTAATACCCAACTGGCTGCTGATGAAATGTGCATCAGTGACAGAAGATGTAAACATTCTTAAACAGAAGAGAAATTGTAAACTTTCTTAAACAGAAGAGAAATTGAACCTATGTCTCCCATATTCTGCTACACCCTTTAATTGTAGGATAATAAAAGGTCAGCATCACACAGAGGTGGGTCTGACGCCTTAGTTTAGATGCCAACATGTGACCTAGGTGTCTAAGTTCCTATCAATGGGATGTCTAGCCAACAGGGAGCCAATGGATCCCGGAGAGTAATTAATTTGTCTTTACTGAAGAATTCAGTGCTGCATCTTTCGTATTAGTAGGGGACTGGCAGATATAACACAGGTCCAACAGGAGAGCTGTATCCTTCTGGAGTGGCAGATGGAGGCCAGGAATGACATACTGAACTATTTCGAATGGCCCTAGATAGCACTGAGTGAGCAACCTGGAGAAAGATCTCGGCGGTCTCTGCGTCCCTTGTGAACACAGTGACCATATTGCGACTGACTGCAAAGGGAGCAATCCCGACACACATAGCTCAGAGGTAGACACCTACATATACGCACCTAATTTTAGATCTTTTAAATTGGGACTAGATCCCATTATCTTTGTACAGGAGCTCTGTGAATTTGGACACTAATTTTATATGAGAAAGAAAATGTTTTGGGGGATTAGACACAAATTTATATTGATAATAGAAACTGCAATTTGATGAATAGTAAATTTAGCTACAACTTTTTGTCAGGCTTGTGAAAAGTAAAGGAAAGCCTGAAAATGAACTGTTATAATAAGCAATAATTAAAAAGTTATCAGGAGATGCTTTAGAAGGAGTATCATCTAATTTAATACTCATTTTTGATCTGAAAGATGCAGTCAATAACACTTCAATAAAATTCAGAGGTGATGCTAAGCCACAAGGTGTTGCTAACACTACCTAGGACAGGAAAGCGAATACAGAGGAGAGACTCAGAAAGGTGGTGTGGTGTAGGTCCCACTGGCAACAAAAGGCTCATTCACTCCAGTGGGATGGGGAGGAGAAAATAGAAGGAAAGGTTTGTGAGTCAAGACAAGGACAGGGAGGGATCACTCACCAGTTATGGTCACAGGCAAAGAGACTGGACTTGAGGAAGAAAAATCAATTTGACTAGTTACCCAGCAAGGCAAAGTAGGATAATGAGAAACAAAACCAAGCAGATCTTAAAAACCTTCCCCCCATCCCTCCCTTCGTCCCGGGCTCAGCCCTGCTCCTATTTTCTCCACCTTCTCCCCTCCAGCAGCACAGGGGGTCGGGGAACGGGGCTTGTGGTCAGCCCATCACACATTGTCTCTGCCGCTCCTTCATCCTCACGGGTGGATGCTCACACTCTGCCCCTGCTCCAGTGTGGGGTCCTTCCCATGGGAGACAGACCTCCACAAACTGCTCCAGCGTGGGTCCCTCCCACAAGCTGTACCCTTGTCTCACTGCTCCAGCGCGAGTCCCTTTCACAGGAGTGTGATTCTTCAGGAGTGGATTGCTCCAGTGTGGGCTGGCCACAGAGTCACGGGCTCTTTGACCACAACCTCCCTTGGGCACCCTCCTGCTCTGCCATGGGGGTCCTTCCTGGGCTGCAGGAGGGTCTCTGCTCCCCTGTGACTCCCCATGGCTGCAGGACACAGCCTGCCCTCTCACCAAGGGCTGCAGGGGAACCTCTGCTCCATACCACCTCCTCTCCTCCTTTCCACACTGATCTGGGTGTCTGCCTGGTTGTCTTTCTCACATCCCACTCCTCTCTCCACTCTCTTTCTGCTTCCATTGCTCCTTGTATTTTTGTTTTTCCCCTCTTAACTATGTTAATCACAGAGGCCCTGACTGACTCGGCTCTGGCCAGAGGTGGGTCCAACTTGGAGCCAAGGAAGCTTCTAGCAGCTTCTCACAGGAACCATCCCTGTGGCACTTCCCCCGCTAACAAAAACCCTGCCACACAAACCCAACACAAAAGGAATGTAGCAGAATACCAGGAAACATGCCAAAGACCCTGGACTATGGGAGTAAGTGAAAGCCATGTCTCTTGGATCTAGGAGACAAACATTAAGAATTAACAATGGGAGTGTTCTGCCGTGCAAGAACTGAGTGAAGCAGTGACGTCCTCTGCCTTCTGAAATGTCGCTCATGCTTCACAGTAAGAACTGAATATTTTAAAGAAAATACAGGGATCTTCTTTCATTCTAAGACTTATGAACCAGTTCCAAAAAAAATCATAACTCTTCTTTACTCAGCTTGACTCTTAGGGAAAGGTCTTCCCTGTTGTGCTATAGTGATTTCTGTTGTAGAAGGTGTTTTATTTCTATTGGAAATGACAAGACACAAGTTCATTCACCCAACAGGAATATATACACAGGTTCGTTTCCTGTGAGATGGTTGAGTTGAATCAGCTCACAGAGGGACCTGCACAAGTTGCCAGAGCCATCAATAGGCTAGTAGAAGGTCAAGGGGATGGAGTAGTGTGGGAGCTGCGACGAGGGACTGAAACTCTCCTGCTTGGAGGCAGTGAGTAGTGTGGTTAGTTCATCCCCTTTCACTAAACAGCATGTTGAGTTAGGTAACATAGATGTCTCATGCCCAGAATTGGATTTGTAACCTTGGTTGTCTGCATTTGAACAAGAAAGTCCAGACATGTGGCAAAACTGCTGTAAAGCTGGTCTAATGGAAGGTGTCCCTGCCCATGGCAGGGGGGTTGGAACTAGATGATCTTTAAGGTCCCTTCCAACCCAAACCATTCTGTGATTCTGTGATTCTGTGATTGTATGAAATGATCAGCAATGTCTAGTTACCTGACAGATGCTGTAAAGCAGGCTTTCTGGCTCAGCTCTGACAAAGGGCAGATATGACAATCATTTTAGCTTGATTTTGCTAAAAATCAGGAAAACATTACTTATTACATTTTGAATAGTCATGCCTAAGTGTGTGCTGTCACTTTTCAGGTATCTACTAATGATCAAATGAGATTCCATGGAGACTTTTTAAGAAATCATTTGGTGCAGAGGAGGTCATAAAGTGTGTTTCAACTGAGAGTATTGGAAAAAAGTTACTCATGTATGTACATGACCCTTTCTTCACACCTGGAGATGAAACACTGAACTTTAAGACAGGGACAGATTTGTAATAGCTGCTCACTAAGTTATAATAATAATACTTTTAAACTTTTATTAGGCATTTGCTGATTTATGTAGTGTTGGGGAGTTTTGGTAAGGTTGTCCTAGAAACGTGCTTAGCAGAAATCAAATAAAATTCTTCGCGAAAGTGACAGATAATGACATGTGATGCAGATACGAAAAGGAATAGCCTTGGGTTTCTCCATCCAGGTGCATTTACAAAAAAAAAAAACCACAGAGCAAAAGTAGGAATTGTCTTGTCTTGCTGGCACTGCAGCAGGCTCAGGGATGTGGGTGTGGGACTTGTCCTGTCCCTTGACTCAGGTCACAGTCTGCACACACATAAAAAGCCCAGCAGAGTGGAGATGGGGCGGATAGTGCACAGTGGGGGACCTGTAGGCAGGCAGTGCAGGGGAACTGCTAATGCTTCTGAAGAGTTTTTATTGCCTACTAGCAGAGTTTCAAAGTATGGTTTGGTGATACTGGGGGCTGTGTAGTTATACAGAGCTGGGTTTTCCCCAGGGAAGTTAATCTCTACTTCTTAGATGTCATCGCAGACTTGAGCACTTTCCTGCTCATTTGCCTTTTTTTAAAGGCAAACTTTGCTCTTCCTATTGAAGAACAAAATCATAATTGTACTGTGATGTACCTGATAAAGTCCCACTGGACAGCCATCATACTGTTTCAGGTCTGAAGAAGTTCATTTCTTTGTGCAATTATTTCCTTAGCTCTTTGCAAAATGTTTTAATAAAATATGTCTTTGCCAGAACTGCCAGGGACATGAGGTGGGCACTCTCAGCTCGCTCAGCTCAGCTCAGCTCATCCTCTCTGGGTGGGGTGGGATGTGGCACCCTGCCTGTAGTACAGAGTGACTTCTTTCCATAAACTGAACAGGAATCAGGCATTCTCAGAAGAATGAAACATTGGCTTAATGTGAAATGAATGTTTCTGGAGTTTTTAAAAAAAGTGCTAAAATATTCCCATTTCATATCAGCTTTGTTTCAGCTGCTGGGTGCTTTTTTTTCCTCTTCACTTGGACACAGCACTAAAGAGGCATTATTCATACAGCTGTACATTTTAAGTCACTTGTATATTTTACAGTGCACATACCATCACTGAGGATAAAGACTTTTGTCTCTAATCCTTTCAAAACATTATATCTTATTGTGTTTATAAAGTCCAAGCCAAGGAAAATAAGCAAGAAATTGAGTATTTTGATATTTCCAGAATAGATGACGAATAGTATCTCTGGTCTTGCAGGTGGAATGCCTGAATTCACCAGAGTTTATAAGACTCACTCTGGGCCACACAAATAGCCCAAATGGGATTCTGCATCATTTTTCTGGCTTTTGGCATAGCACATAGTCATCTGTGTTTTCTCCTCTGTAGGAAGTGTAATTACAGAAGTTTATGCAGATAAAACTTCAAGTATTTTCCTGAGGTGTGGCTCTGAGAAATCAACCTAAATAAGCAGCAAATAGCAATTGATTTACACAGAATTTTTTCCCTATTTCTCCAGTAATGCCCTCCATATTCTGTTATATTATATATTTTCTTTATTTCTCTGGCACTCTGCAACTTCATTATTTGGATAGAAGAACATGCATAGTTAATTTGGCTCATAAAATGCACAAAGCAACAGCCTTTCATCTTACTCTGTGAAAAGATTGTTTATTGTCTCGTTTTCTAGTAAACAGAGGTTAGTGATGCATAGAAGCAGCCTCATACACTTTTTTATTCTTGTTAGTTTTACCTTTCACTGTAGTATCTCCACGATCAACTATTTGTTTAATATTGCTCAGATGCTGTTCTTTTCCTTTACAGGCAAAAAACATTATTTAAAGGCTCTGTTCACTTTACGTGTATTATGGTCTGCACATTTCTATCTGTGGGATTCATTTTGAATTGTCACATTACAAAGTGCTTCATGAAATACTAGAAAAACAAATTCAAACATAATGAAGATTCTGTCAGCTTGTGAAATATCTCAGTTCGGGAGTATTTGTGTAAAAAGGAAATCTAGTGTTTCAATTTTCCAAAATACCACATGGTTAACTGAAATGTTAGAAATTAAAGAGTAGGCTGCTAGTCTTTCAAGGCACCACTACAGCCAGAAGGAGGGAGGATAGGTCTGCCAGAGGCATTCTTGATTAATCATGTGTAAATTATGACACTTTGCTCTTTCTCCATTCTTGGTTATAGACTGTAGATAATCTGGACCTCATAAATACTTGACATGCTTGGAAATATTTCCTTGTAATCCTTCCTTAAAAGTGGAATAGCATAAAGCTCAGATAGAGTCAGATGATTTTTTCATATCAATTTTTCATGTAATGACAATATTAAAAAAAAAAAAACCAAAACAAAACAACACAAGCCATTTCAAGTTTTATTATTCTTTTCATGGTAATATATGCAATGCTATACATACAAGTTTTACTCTAACTTTTCAAGAAGACCTTTTCCCCCAAAATGCTGAACTATATGCAAACAAACCCAAAACTATATTTGTGTGGATTGTATATTTTACATCTCAAATGTTATATAGTGATCTGGAAGTCTCACATAATTTTGAAAAATGTTTGCTTGTATAAAATAATATAAAAATAATAACAAATTATGAAGATATAATGTTCTAATTTTTTTTTCTTCAACAAAATGTTTTAATGACACCAAAAATACCCAGTTCTTTTCACAGAAATATAAACATTTCAGGTCAGTAGCAGATCTGCAAAAAGCACAGAGCATGAAATAGTTTCAAGAAATCTGCTGATAATTACTCTAAGGCAATGAATGCTTCATCAAGATGGGAAAATGAGCAAAGATGAAGAATAGTTAGTTAAATCAGACTTTTGTAAAATATTGTCATCAGAAAGCTGAATTGTGCCATAAAATCAGTGGAAACAAATGGGTTCTTGTCATTCAGTGCTTGAGTTGATGCTGTTATGTTGGTGCATCATCCACACAAGTCTGTGTGCTAAATAAATGGGGCTGAGATTCTGCATCAGCCAAGTGAGGTTGTTCTCTCTTCCTGCAGCTGTAAAGACCGTGTATAGCTCTGACCAGTGCAGCCCTTTCTGCCAGAGACTGGGGCGAGATTATGAGAAAGCATTAATATATACCCCATTAGAGGATAAATAAGTCTTTCTGGAAGTGAGACTCCCCTTTTAAGAAGTAGTTTTAAATATCCACTGGAAAGTGGATATTTAGCCAGGGAACAATTGCTATTATCTGTCTTGAGTCGGGATTCACTTTGTCCAACATCAACTGTCTGGTCTGTGAAAGTGTCAACAACAGAATCAATACTGGAGAAGAAAAGAGCTAGGAAAAAGTAATGGAAAGAGAACAACCTTAATCCTTGTCTGCCTGACTGCAGCTATTAGGCCATCCAAAGGGTAAAGCAGAAATACTTCAATGAAGTTTTAAGAATTACTATTTAAAGGTTCTTTCTTAGCAAAACAAACTTTTAAAGTTCCTTTAATAAAACATAAATTTACAGTGTCCTACTAAGCATTGAGGAATGGACAGTGTTCAGCTAAGTCTGCACACGCCCATGGGCTTGTGTGCACACTCATAAACACGTGGACGAAGGTCAGATGTTCTTCCTCAGCCGTTTCATCCAGAACTGAGAAATCTCTGAAATGAGTTTCTTGTGCTTGAAGACCTGTTTTCAGTGCTGCCAAGTGAACAGGGCAACTGGTGCACTGCGTTCAAACTGTCGTCCATGTGACACAAAAGGACATTGTTGTTCTGCACAGGAGGGTCTTTCTCAACACACTGGCTACTTTTAAAAAGGCAGCGTGTTAGAAGTACTTAAGAGGTGACAATATTTTGCATATATTTAATAGGAAACGAGGGTGTTTCTCAAGAAAATCTTTAATGTGATAAAGCATTTCTGACTTGAGGAACGGTAACGAGATCAGACCTCTGCTTTTGAGTTTGAAATTGTTTTTAGTAACATTTCAGCATTTTGAAAGACTACAATAGGATAACAGCAGTGGTGTTCAAACAAAGGTAGTCATCTCCCACGGAAGGTGAGAATGGCTGTAGCTTTTATTGAACAAGCCATTGCATTAACGGCTCGATGTCCGAGTGG
>NW_010240327.1:33385-39379 GCF_000690775.1 Eurypyga helias | reverse complement strand
CCCACCTCTCCAGCCTGTCAAGGTAAATCTCACCATGATCCCAAGAGTTATCATGGAGAACATCCACTTGGAATCCACTTCCTAATACTTGAAGGACAATCAGGTAATCAGGAAAAGTATCCATGAATTAACAGGGGGTTTATCAACGTAATTGCATTCTGTACTGGGTGACCAAATATGCAGATGAATGAAAGTACTGGATGAAATGCACCTTGACTTTTAGTGTGGCTTTTGACACTTTCTCACAGAGCATTACATTCGGAAAGCCAGGAAGTATGGGCCGGAAGTTAGGTGGGTAGAAAGTTTAGTGAAGCACTGAGATCAGGAAGTTGCATTGCGTAGCTCAAACCTGAGATGGCAAAACCCAGATTACTCCAAGCATACATCTTGGGTAGGCCTGATTCTGATCAACATCTTCATCAGTGACCAAGATGATGACAAAACACTCAAAGCAAATTTGCAGAAGGCATTTGTGTACAAATGCTAAGAGCTTTCTCTTGATGCCTCAAGTCTATCAGAGACAGGCTTTAATATGATTGGTACAGAAATAAAGTAACTGTTGTGCTGTGACTGGTAAAATAAAAGTAAATTATTTGTTCTTGAGGGTGATTTGTCAACACTGACAGTAGAAAGGTGTGGTCTGCTAAAGATTTATGATGGTTGCATAATATCATGGCAGGATCAATGAGGAAATATTGGATTGAGTTACCCACGTAATGCCTACCTGAGATCACCAGTATAAGCAAAAGCTGTGACAAAACAAGCTTGGGAGTGCTGTTCTGAAACCTCAAAATAGATCCTATTTGGGGACCTAGGTGCTAGAGAGGAGGACCCTGCCTTTGCTGTGTGCCTGAGGCAGTGAAGCCTCACATATGAGCACTCGTCCAGGTTGGTGGTAGCACCTCCAGACAAGTGATAGTTGCCCCCGATCATCAGTGTGGGTGCACTTGCGCAGTCACCAGTTAGGTGACACACGGGAGCACGGCTTCTCTGGTAGAGCCACGTTCAGCTGCTGGTGGCTGGTAAGGTGGCAGTGCTGCAGCAGTGGCTCAGTTAGCGTGTCAGCGAGCCAACTTGGTGTGTATGTTTGAGCCTGCAAGGGCCTACAAGAAAGCTGGGGGGCGGGAGGGGACTTTTTACAAGGGCCTGTAGTGACAGGACAAGGGGTAACGGGTTTAAATTGGAAGTGGGGAGGTTTAGATTAGATATCAGGAAGAAGTTCTTCCCAGAGAGGGTGGTGAGGCACTGGCACAGGTTGCCCAGAGAAGCTGTGGATGCCCCCTCCCTGGAAGTGTTCAAGGCCAGGCTGGATGAGGCTTTGAGCAACCTGGTCTAGTGGAAGGTGTCCCTGCCCATGACAGGGAGATTGGAACCAGATGGTGTTTAAGGTCCCTTCCGGCCCAAACCATGCTGTGATTCTATGATTTTGTTTCAGCCCCTTCACAGTTTCTGTCATCATGGAAATTTTCATGATATGTCCTAAGGAATGAGAAGGCTGCCTTCCAATCTCTTACATTTTACCTTTTTATGTCTTGATACCAAGGGAAGATACTAGCTGCAGAAGGGTGTGTCATGAGGGGGCACAAATGTGGATGACTGGACAAGACGGAAGGAGTGAAACCTGAGGCAGTTCCATCCATATCAGCTACTAAGTAATCTGCAGACCAGTTGAACCACAAAACCACGTTGGCAAAATCTAATTCTTCTCCAGCTGAGATAGCAGGAGTGATTTAGCATTTTATGAAGAATGCCTGATTGTTTGAATGGGACCCTGGAGAGAAACAGAGCTGTCTCAACTGACAGCACCTCTCTGTGATGAACAAACATCTCAAATGGTGGGGCTCATGTGGGGGCACAGACAATCCTGCTGTCGATAACAGGCTGAAGATTTCCAACCCATGTCTCTCCCAAATGATGTCCTGTGATGATTCAGCATTAGTACCAGAGGAAAAAACTCTAGGTACCACCGATTGTCTTTAGCATGTGGCCTCTGCAGTAGAGGGGGAGGAGTTGGGAAGAACCAGTGATACAGAACTGGAACAATGCAAAGTGCTGGACAAGGAAGCGGGAGTCCTGAGCTCCTTGAAATCAGCCATACCCAATCCCCTCATAAATGTGATCCTTTTGTTACAGGGGACACTGCTTTTCGTACTGGCAGGATACTTTTCCTTCCATTTCTACTTACTGTGGGAGACCTTTCATTTGCCTTTTCTTTATCACTCATGTATTTTCTTCTATGTTTTTCCCTTTTCATAATTTCTGCCTTTGGGTTCTTTTTTCTGTCCCTCCAGGTAGAAGCAAGACATTCATCCTCTTAGTACATCAGTATTAATAGATGGCTAGGGCATGTGTTCCAATGCAGCCCTTTGATCATGGACACCGTTTAACTGTTGACATGCTTCTTGGCACAATTTTGACCCATAGCCATCACCAGTCTTCAGGGTGATGATCAGGTTAATAAACCAAGGACACTTCCTACAGGCAGAAAAGGCAAGGACATTTGGTTTTAGGGCCAAAGACTGTTGATTTTTTTAGACATGAGCTGTGCTATGCCACTTACCCTTAGATTTCTGGCCCCTTCCAGAGGGCACCATCCTTTTTTATTTGTCGGATGCATGTTGCTATTGACAAGCAAGACTCCCACCAATTTCAGTGATGACAAAATTTCAAATTATTGATTTTATGTCTCCTAACACGAGGAGACACTGATTTAAGTAACAAAGACAAGGAAGAATGAACACCGATGCTAGTAACAGATCCAAAATGAAATGAAAGCCGTTTTCATACTGAAGAGAAAAATCTGTGTTGTGGAATGCCCTCATATTTCCAGTAAATTAAAATAAGCGTGTTGTAGCACAAAGAGGTAGCTACAAGCCCCTTCCTTCCTCACCACTGTGCTGAGAAAGATGGAACGGAGTCTGCAAAAGGAGTGTGTGGCGTGATTATTAGGTCACTAACACAGGAGGAAACCCACTGCAGTATTTGCTGCTCCCAGGGCAGCAAATAACTTTCTGCGGTGCTGGCAGGCAAGTAACAGTGACTCAACAACTATGTCTAGATTTGAGACAGTGTGTGCTAAACATAAAATCCAAACTTTCCATGACACAGTAAGCACTTACTTTCATTCTCAAATCATTTCCTTCAGTGTTTCTAACAGATGTTTTAAACGCTCCACTGTATATATTTCACATTAGGGTGGAGCTTACAGATTGTATTGGTCTGTAGTCACTGCCAGGAGCTTGCTTTATCCTTGTTTACTAATGCCTTTGAAGAAGCTTGAGAATAAACCTACCATTTGCTGATGATACATGTGCTACTCACTGCAAAGCCACCCCCTGCTGGAAAGCTTCTATTTTATTTGAATAACTCCATTAACAGAAAACAAGTAATTTTTTTTCTTAAACGAAATCACTGAAATGGCTGTAGTCCTATCTAGTACCAAAAAAAAAAATTCTCTGGCCTGTGAAGCATTTGATTTTTTAAAAAAAAAAAAATCTGGTTTTTGCCCTAAAATCTGTTACACAATTCAAGTGATTTGGTGAAACTATTTTATTAGAGATTGGTGCAGTGAGTTTTAATCAATTCTCCTAGTCTGCACTCCTCATGTGAAACCATTATAGGCAGCTTCTAAGCAAAATGATCGTTACTTATTAAAGAACTGGAGGAAAGTGCTATCTTACTCGTTTTGCAAGCTGATGTGTTTCTAAATGTCAAATATCAAAAGAACAGGTCACTTTTGAAATACTACTAAAAACAAACAAAAAAACCCGCATTAAGGGCACAGAGGCCAGGAACAGCCATTTATTTCCATCTAATGATTTTGATCTCTCAGTTATTTGTTTTTATGTTCAAGCCAGTTCTTTGATGGCACTAAGCAAATGCTAATGGAAAGTACTTACAAGTCCCATAAACCTTGTTTCAGTTTATTCTCTGCAAATAAAGAGCAGAGTAAGAAGGCACAAATGAATGATAACATTTCAAAAGACTCGCAAATGGCTAAAACCTCCTCTTATATCCACCTCCAGGAAAAAACTACTTTAAGTCCTCAAAGAGAAGACCTAACCTTACTCTTAACTATGGTACAATAACCATTACTCCACAAATCTGAATTGCTAAGGATCACAGGGTTTTCTGTTCCAGATGGTACAAATAACAAAATACCAGTACAAAATGCTTGGCCTTTCAAATTATGCAACAGATTAAACCAAAATAGTGATAAAAATAAACTCAATTGCTCTTTAGAGAATTGCACTAGGAGGGATGAGTGTTGCAAGAACTGCTGTTGGCATACATTTTTCTAATAAGCAATATGTTAAATTACTGGTGGCGTTTTCTTACAGCCTTTCATGTCAATAAAAGGGCCAGATTTAGAACACCAACTTTAACCTTGAAATATCAAAAAAGCAGAGCCTAAATTTGAAAATTTATTTCAGTGCCTAATGTAGGTTCCTAAATACCATAATGAGTCCAGGCCTAGGTTTTTTGCCTCCATTTAGGACACACAGTAATCAGCATTTCAAAGGTATTTTTTTCCATACTATCTCAAGGCATTTTTCTTATCTTCAGATAAGGTTATATATATATATATATATATCCTCCTCAAGGCTCCGAGGAGACCTCATTGCAGCTTTCCAGTATCTGAAGGGGGCCTACAAGGGTACTGGGAGAGGACTTTTTACAAGAGCCTGTAGTGCTAGGACAAGGGGTAATGGGTATAAATTGAAATCAGGGAGGTTTAGATTAGATGTCAGGAAGAAATTCTTCACAGCGAGGGTGGTGAGGCACTGGAACAGGTTGCGCAGAGATGTTGTGGATGCCCCATCCCTGGATGTCTTCAAGGCCAGGCTGGATGTGGCTTTGAGCAGCCTGGGCTAGTGCAAGGTGTCCCTGCCCATGGCAGGGGGGTTGGAACTAGATGGTCTTTAAGGTCCCTTCCAACCCAAACCATTCTATTCTATTCATTGCAGTGTACTTAATGAAGCTATTATCTTTATACATAAGTGAGGAAAATCTACTCAGTAACTGAGAGCAATGTCCCCAGATTACACATGCATTAAACATTTGAAGAAGTATTTTTCTATCCCTGTTGCTTCTGAATACTGCATCTCTGTATCAGTTCTGTCTCTTTCATAACAGGGTTTCATACAGCAATACAAGCAACCCTTTATCCTTCAGACAACAGAAGGATGGGAGCCATATGTAAGGCCTGATGAGGGGAAGGGAGGAAAAGGGGAAGAAACAACACAGGACATCCTTTTCTGGGAAAACACAGAGAAGAAGTGAAAGGGATTCCTGGGTGATGTGACGAGTCCAGTCACACAGCTGCAGGTAAATCCCACTCCAAACACCAGCTCACACACAGGAGTTGCCAACTGGGAATCAGAGGCTGTTTCCACGTCCTGTCCTACATAAAGTAGCATGGGGTAAGACATCAAGTACTTCCAGCCTCCTTCACCCCCACTGCATTTCACTACTCTTTCCAGCTTCCTGGTGGAATTTCTTACATAATGGGCCCTTACCCTCATTCAGATGGTATTACCCAGTTTAACAAATTCTTACAGTTTAACAAATTCTTACTGTTGAACTAATTTGGCTTATTTTGATGGAGCTGAGACACAAAGCACAAGGCAGCTGTGATATCTGCAGCATGGGCGGTGTGCTAGCCTGTAGCTTCATCAAGGATAAGACATAAAGACACCCTAACTGCTTCCAGTGGAGTGGATTATAAAAATTTCACTAGTTAGGGGCAGGGTGCTTTGGCCATCATTGTTGTTTACATCTCTGTCAGTGTGACAGGACAGAAATGATACCCCCCTTGGCATACCTCCCTATATTTGAAGACAAGAGAAGCAGGAAATGTAGAAGCCAAAGGAGTGTTCTACAAAGCTTAAGGAAAGGGAGATGGGGAGCAGGACACCTATAGAAGCTACAGAGCAGGTTTTTAAATGTACAACAGACTGTATGCTTGTTTATTATGCATATGTATTCATATTT
>NW_010240327.1:15608-33370 GCF_000690775.1 Eurypyga helias | reverse complement strand
GAGTTGATTACACTATTTCTATTATAATAATCTGTGCAAATTCTCTCTTGAAATATGGGTATGGTTTAAGTGCAAAGTTAACTAAGCCCGTGGACTTCTCTTCGATTGGCCTGCTTGTGACCATCTTAAACAGAAGCAGCCAAACTAAAAAAAAAAAAAAACCCACCAAGCAGCAGTAAAGGGTTTCACAGCTAGCGAAGACGGGATTAGCAGCTGATGGGTTGTGGTAACTTAAGGAGTAGTGGGACCGTATCCCATCTGAGCATCAGCACGGCAAGAGTGGCAGTTTATTTACTCCCTGCAGTCATGGACCAGTTCAGAGCACTTCAGTACCCAAGGACTTTTATGGATGCATAGTAACCAGATTAACAGCAGCACATGCTTAACACAAACTAGCATTGCAGCTAAGCCCATCTACACTGTAATCAGTGAAGACTTTATGGAAAATAAGTTCTTTTTAATGAGGAAGAAAAGCTTGCTTTTTTTTTTAAATATTTATATTGCATCTGTGTGTGGATAGAAAGAGGAATAAGAATGGGAGGTTAAGGGAACTGCACCCTTATTACCATTAATTAACAAATTCTACCAAATACATATAATTAAGAGAATATTCTAAAGCTGCAAAGTCAAAACCTGAACCAGAAGTCTGTACTTTAACTGTCTTCATATATATTGCACAAAATCCATGAAACTCCAACTGGTAACACAGTCTTGCTATTATAGTCACTGTACAAAAAAATAAAAAGCATAAAATCTTGGCTCTGCCTCAAAAAGCGTCTATTTGCAGTGGACTAAAGACATGCTGGAGGCAGGGCATACACCAAGATTCGAAAAGCAAACTAATTTGGTGCGACATCACCAGGGCACAAAGGTGTGCTAAAGCTCACCTTCAAGTTGGGTGCCTAAAGCCCTAATTTTGCACACAGATTTGAAAATTGACACTTGACTATGATTAAAAATAGCTAGGTATGATTTCAATATTAACGTTGAAGCTCAGGTAAAATACTATACCAAAATCTTTGAAATCTGTAATTTTTTATAATTGACTGAAATAACGAAAAAGTCTAATGGGGATTCTGCAATTGCGCTACATAGTCTAATGGAAACTCAGTTTAACTGAGACTGGCATAACAAACAAACTGCATGCAAGCAAATGAGCAAAAATCACTACATAACTGATATGACAGGATATTTGTCATTTATGGTCTTGGTGGAACAAAGCCCGTCATTTAATAGCATTGAGGAATTTCAGTACTGAAATAGAGAATTTTAAATTGTTGGCAGCATGAATAATGCACACTGCAAGAAATCTGCTTTTAGCAGAACAGATTGAGCCATTCACATGTAAAAGTCAAGTATGTGTCAAGTCTGCTTGCCTTTCCCTGGCTGCAACTCTGAAGCCTGATTTACTCAGTCCCACCTCTGTCCAGTGCAGTCTCCAGCTTGAATATTGGCCCTGCAGCTCAGTCTAGGACAATCCATACTTTCCAGCTCTTGTCCCTGGCAAGTTGTGTAGTTCCGTCTCTTGTCCTCTTTCAGTCCTTGGTGCCAACCACGTTGACCGTCAGACTGGGTCTTTACAAGAGACCTTCATGTCTTACTGCATTATAGAAGAGCTTGCTCCACAGATAATATCTGCAATGTCTAAACCTCATAGACTTAAAGATGTGCAAAATTTGCATTAGAAGGGCCTAATTAACTCATGTAGAAGAAAAAGAGTGAAATTCAAAACCCCATATTTTCTATCCCACAATCGCCTTGCCATAGAAATACATAACTTACATGAATTTTCACAAATTTACCCAGGAAGTCAGTGGAACAGACCCTGGAATAATAGTCAGCTGTTGCTAACATCAACTTTCTGACACAATGCAAAGCCCGCCTTCTTAATGCACAGGAAAAAGCATTACAGAGTCCCACATAAGTGGGGATTTTGCAGATTGTGAGGCTGAGGCTGAAGGCTATTGTCTTCCTCCAAGCCCATTGATAGCAAATAAGATTAATTCTAATTACAACTTAACATACAAAGAAGCATTTATCTCCTAAGAGTGGTTTAGACACCATTCACACAAGGAACTTGCTTTGCTTTTTAGCTGTTAGCAAGACTATACATTCTTTCCTCCCAGTAAAACAATATGTTGGATTCAAAGTTAGGCAAGTGCAGGAAGAAAACTTTCACTTGTTTTCAAAAAGTGCTGCAGTGAATGTAGAGTGTACGTGTAAATCGAAAGTGAGATTATGAATCCATTACCACAGGAGTGATTAATTTTTTCAGGCAGTTCTCATTAATTTCACAGACACAGTTTGTAAGTAAATACCTGGCACCTATGTATGACTTTGTAACTTAAACTGATTTCACCTGTTAAAGTAGTAATGTTGTACAAACACAAGGCAGGTTTCAGACTCTTTAACTTACTGACCATGAGGGTTTGAGCAAGAACATGTAAGCCTAACAGAAAATTCTTTCAGGAGTTAAATTTTTTTACCTGTTCTTATCCTCGATCTCCATTGTCTCTTTTTCTTTGATATCTTCCCAATAGGAACATGAAGCAGATATTGGATTTTTAAAACAGCAAATTAATTTTTGATCATCTTTGCTTGGTGGCTCATCATCTCTTCAGTGGACACTAGAAAGCCCAAGCATGTGAAACTCAACTCAGTGTTCACTCCATCCCTGAACTCCCAAAGTTGTCTGCGTGCCTCACCATCTGCTACTTCTCCAGTTTTCTTTTAAAGCCTTTCTCTTATAATCAGGAACAGACTTAATAGGATAGGTCTCAGAAAGCAAGGAGGTCTTGTTTACTTTCTTTAACTGAATTCAGGATATGTTCTTGTGCAATTGATTAATCTTCTGGAGGACTGGAATTCTGGAAGCTGCCGTTTCTGTTCTGTCTTCCTTTTTTTTTCTGGAAGCAGGCACAGTTGGAAGAGTATTTGTGAGGGCCAAAGTGTGACTTGTCTTCTCCCTTACACCTGCTAGAGGACACCTCTTAACATCAGTTCAGGAGTTCTGGAAGTACAAACACAAGAGAAAAGGGGTGGGCTGTTAATACAAACCATAATGGAACTGAAGGGTATGGAAAAGTCATTTCCTCTGAGAGCATAGTTGCAGTTACTAGTATTAAGTGAGTCATGATACTAATTATAAACTGCCTTGTACATTACAGTACTTGTAAGCACGTGGGAACTGAAATAGAGCAGTGAGGTTTCCTGCTCCCCTTCAATATCATACAATCAGTACAATAACAAACACATGTAGCAGTAATTACACTGAATAAATGGGCAAGTTTTCAATTTCTTCCTTGCACCAGTATCTGCCTTGACAGAAGATTATGCCATCAGAGAAAATAATGGGCCAGGCAGAACATTTATAGAGAAGGATTTTCCCCTTCTGTCCAAAAGGCTTTCAGCTAGGGGAAGAGATTAACTAGCTTGCAATGTCTTGCCATAGGGAAGATTCAAAGTCTTCCTAGCTAATCCCCACTCCCAGCTAGACAGGACAACATCTACTCTATGCTGCACATGCCCTCGGGAATGATTTCCTTCAAGCTGACACACAGAATTTCGTAGCACCAGAACAGTGTATAAGCGAAGCAAGGCATGTGCTGCTGAGCAGCAGAAAACATTTCATTTAATATACATGTTACTACCCAAGGAAGATATGTTTGAGAGAGCTGGGTATGACAGTGGTATTCCATTATTGTTCTGCATCTGTGCAAATGTAAATCCTTGTCTGAGCCTCTTACCACGTTGGCAAGTCTTTCCATAATGTGCAGTTGCGTATGTCCCTCTTGAAACAGTAATGCAAAGACATTCTTTCCTCGCCCAGAAAGGGAAACAACTGTGGCTCAGTTTCAAAAGGTGAATTAGTATGATATTGAAATACAAATGGTATGAAAGAAAGAAGGGTAGAATTTGTGGCTTGATTATTATTTTTTTTAATACTTATGAATTTACCTGCTCAGTTGGGAAATGGAATTTCAAAGTATGTAGTCTGAAGGTGAATTCTGAATATGTTTACCATGAAAAGCATCACAGAGAATTTAACTTAGCATAATGTGTTACTAAATGGCTTCAATATACATTTTTCTTTCTACAGATGCTGAGATGTATATCTAGCATGTAATCCAAAGAAAAGTTCCAGACTTAAGCAAACAGCCATGCAAATCCAGCCTCATTTGCCCAGGTGTGAATGATACCATAGAGGGTAAAACTGGTGCAGCCCTGCTGCATAACGGGTTGCAGTCAGGAGGGGAGCACCAAAGACAGGCAGTTTAGCCGCAGTAGAAAGCCAGGTTCAAGGGCATCGTGGCACCCCATGGTGCAGCCATAGTTGGAAGACCAAGCCAGTTTATACTGCTGTGCCTAAAACATCATTAGTAAAGTCACACAAGAAAAATGTTTAAAGTTATTTGAGCAGCCTCAATTGTCTTGGGGAAGGAAAAAGAAAAAATAGGTTTATAATAGAAAGCTAATTACGACTTTAAGAGACAGTTTCTCCATAATTAGTGACACACTTTCTCAGACTGCATTCTATTTCTAGGTTTGGCCTTTCAAAGATTGTCCTTTATTATGTTGCTGCGAAGCAGCTTTTTAACTCACTGCAATTTTGTGCATGATTTCACACATAGGACTGTGCATGACTTGCATGCTGACAAGACTCTAGCTACATCCATTATCTCAGTAAGTCAGTAATTGCTGTATTTCTCCCAAGACACTGAAAAGCCCCTTCTTTCAAAAGAATTGGTGTGTTACTTGCTCTTGGGACTGATACACCCTAGGAAAATAAAAAATCCAATCTTCTAGGATTTTTGGCAACAACACCTTATCCAGAAAATAGATAGGTGCAAAGTACCTGAAAGCAGCCTGAAAATTAGTTATTCAGTAAACAGTTTGCTTAGCAGAAGAGCAAATTATATCACAGCATGAAGTGACATCTCTACACTGGCAAATCATTCTGATAGTCCTCGAAGGACCTTGGTCTTACGGGCATGGATGTGACCAAATGGTGTTGTCAGTTTGCTACCAGATCACATTACAATCCTAGAAAGATTTTGACACAGTCATCTCTGTGTTGTCTCCCATGGTAAGAAAGAGAGTCAGCTTGGCTCAGATACCAGATAGAGACTGACCCTGGCACACTAACTTCCTGACCTTACACTTCTTCAGTGCCTGAGGTGGTCATACAAGTTACCTTATATGATACTGAGCTGCAGTGTCTGAGACAATTCTGTCATTGAATTTATCAGTATAGACATAACCATAAATCTCTCATGGGAAAAGAAAACACAACATTGTCTATGCCAATTTTCTACTGTGGGATTTATTAGTTTTTCAAAGGAAACACCTTTGCTGGAGGATTTTATGTCTGTCTGTAATTGAATTTTTGTGGAGGAGGTTTAGTAATCAATCTGTTAAAACCATCTTCAGTCTTGTGGATACCTGTGATTAGTTGCAGGCATGAAGCCACAGACATAGCTATGCAAATACCAAAGTTTGCCTGCAAATCAGGTAGATATGTATATATTAATACCACTAATTCATTTCTCTGGTATGAAAACCATTAGTGGTTATCTGACTATGTGGTCACTCCTCATCCATCCTTTTAATATTGGGATCAGTCTAAACTTCACATTCTACTACCTGCAGTCTAAACCACACATACACTGAGTTTCCTCAACAATAACAACTAAATCAAAACTGTTAATACGCCACTCAGCAGCAGGGGAAGCATGCAAGAACCATCAGAATTACTGAACACAATCCAAAGTTTAGAAGAGAAAATCTATGAACAAAGCACAGCAGTAGCTAATCCTCAAATTATGTTTTTTACAGTTTAAAAGCACAATTTGATCACAAACCTTTATTGCTTAAGCTGAGTTCTGTAGGAATAAACAAGACCACAACAACAGGAGATATATCTCCACAAGCAGGAGAGCAGGTTGGAGCAGCACAACACTGAGGTGACAAGAGCTGCAGCATGGCTGGTCACTAGTTGGATGTGCACAGCCAAAGGTGCCCCATCCATCTGCTGCATCCATGGGTAACCTTGTGTGCTGGTTTTGACTGGGATAGAGTTAATTTTCTTCACAGTAGCTGGTATGGGGCTGTGCTTTGGACTTGTGCTGAAAACAGTGTTGATAACACAGGGATGTTTTCATTACTGCTGTGCAGTACTTAAACAGAGTCAAGGCCTTTTCTGCTTCTCACACCACCCACCAGCGAGTGGGCTGCAGAAGAAGTTGGGAGGGGACACAGCTCGGACAGTGGCTGTGTGCTGCTTAGTTGAAATTTGGAGTTAAACCACGACACCCCGGCTGTACCTAGCATTTTTGTTCAAGGTTCGAGGATACACCATGGCACAATCACCTCATGCTAATCATGGCTCCTTTCAGTATCACAGATACAAACAGACCATGTGTAAACAGGATGGGGGAAAAGCACTTTTTAGTTTTAGGACATGAAATCATAGAATCATAGAATGGTTTGGGCCGGAAGGGACCTTAAAGACCATCTAGTTCCAACCCCCCTGCCATAGGCAGGGACACCTTCCACTAGACCAGGTTGCTCAGAGCCTCATCCAGCCTGGCCTTGAACACTTCCAGGGATGGGGCATCCACAGCTTCTCTGGGCAACCTGTTCCAGTGCCTCACCACCCTCTCCGGGAAGAACTTCTTCCTGATATCTAATATAAATCTCCCTGATTTCTCCCCAAAGAAGCTTTATTAGTAAACTGTAAATTGAATGATGAAGTACAACTCGTATCTCATACCCATAAAATCATTTTGGTTTTACCAGTATTGTTTTTACCACCAAATACAGCAAGATGTGCCTTGTGACACAAACTAAAAACTTGCATTCTTCTAAACTGGTTAGCATGAGAGAAACAACCCTTTAAAAGGGAAAAAGGAAGGATACCTGGCAAAACTGAAGGCTGACAAATGACTGCCAAGAGGGGCAGAACAAGCTGGAAGCCAAATATGTCCTAGGTCTAATCTCTGATGTCAAGTAGTGTGGGGTCATCTCAGGGCTAATTTGTAATCTCCTGCATACTGTAAACACAGAATGGCTCCACTGTTTCACTAAATTCTGCTTTCTCCTGGATTTATTAGGCAGAAGCATATGACCGGTTTAATTCTTGTAATTAAAATATCAGCAGTAGGTCTGAATGAGCTTAGACCACACTCACTACAAATATAACAAGGACTGGTGCACAGTTTCAAGGAAGCAGCTAAACCTTGAAAAAAAGACTGCCCAGGTATCAAAACATTGAGAAGACAGACACCTCTTAAGTACATATTGTTCCTGTCAATGCACAAGTATACCAGCTGGGTTCAAAATGCATTTCTGTCAAATGTTAGATTACATTCAAGGCTATCACACAACTGCAGGTACCACACAAATGTACAGAGTAGCTTCTTAGAGATAGCTGTTCTGCAAAAATATGAGATGGACCTCATACAGTATAATACAATAATATGCCAGCTAGAAATGCTGGAAGTAAAGTAGATATGGCCTTAACATGTTTATTGTCTAGACAGTTTTGGTGTAGCAAATTCAAGTGAAATGAGTAGTCCAGGCCATCAGCAGGTATAAATCAGCGAAGTATATGGCTCTGCATTTATACTGTTATGCACTACATCAGCTCTCGTGCTTTATCACGTACAATTTTAAGTTTAAAAGTAAACTAAAAGCTTTCAAAATTGCCAACACGTTAATACTATTTATACTATTGATAGTATTAATACTGTGAATATTATATTATTAATGCTATTAATATTATAATGTATAAAAATGCCGCCCTTGTTGACTTTAATATAGAGAACATTGATAGTACATGTACAAAAGTGGTTCGTTTTCTAGAGTGTGATTTTGATGCATTTGGCAGAGTAGGCATTGCTCCTTTTTGGTGAAACATGACAAATATTTTTATCCTTTTACACATAACAGATGAAAAATGGGGCAAATTTTGTAGTCATTGGTTTTTTTCGGAGCAAATATTGTTGTTTCTGCCTACCCTTTCTAAGGCCACACCAGCAATAGAAAGAGTAGCAATTATCCTTCTTAGATCCCATTGAGTAGTATAATCACTGAGCAGCAACTCCCTAATTGCCATAGGTTTCCAGAATAGCAAGAAGTTTGATATACAAAGAAAATTCCCAGCTAAACCTGAGTTGATAACTACATGCCACATGGGGAGCGGGGCAGGGTGGGGGAGGGTACCCACAGAAGACACTGCCAAGCTAATCACAAATCTGGGAATGTATTTAACCTCGACTGCATGAATCAGTCTCAAATACCAACCAGGTATTTGAGAAAAGCCCGATTTATGGAGGTGTTATAGGAATTAATTGCAACTGGTTTACATTTAGAGAGTTTTAATGCCTACTCAAACCACAAGACCTAGAAGAGGGAAAAGCTGCACCAGCAAGAGTGTGGGTGAGAGCACAAACACAATGCTCATCATAACACACCCCAGAGCCCAGGACAACGTTAAGGTCTGTTATCTGCAGCAAGGTTATGTGGTTCCCTCAAGTTGAGTGAACCCCCTGCAGCACATACTGGAAAATGGTTCAGAGTTACCTGAGCAAATGGAGCGGCTGCTTGCTCCAAAACCAGCAGCAGTGGAGCAGTAATAGTTCAGCACCTCATCAAGCAGAGCTCACAGCCCTATGGTTCTCAAGATGAAGCCAGTATCTCCTTGCAGCTCAGTGTTGCATGGATACATCAGCTAAGATGACCACTTCCCTAAGCTATGGAGTAGAGGAAATTTGTCTCAGGGGCCAAAAAAAAAAAGCACAATACTTATTCTCAGGAATAAGTTAATTGAAACCAAAAAGTATGTCCTGTGCCAAGTTCATCTATTTCTTTCTCAAAGGAACAAAGAAAACACAGTTTTCAACAAGTCAATGTGCTTAACACAAGATGTGCAATACTGCACTTAGGGAAAAGGTGACTCAGGAAGTATGACTACATGCAACAGTATGGAAATATGACTACATGCAACAGTATGAAAGCTCTAAAAATGATTCGTAATAATATGACTAATTAACGATTTGATTCAAATGATCTTACAGGAACCATCCGGGAGCGTGCAGTTGAATTACGCATAAAGAATCTTTTCATCAGATTCTGATGGAGTAAAGTTAGGTACCCAGTGAAAATGTCTCAAAGTGATTTCACAACAATACATAGCAGCTAGAGGAAAAGGCTTGAAAAGAAATAATAGAGCCATGTGGTTAAAACCTCACTGGTGTTCTTCAGAAACGGACCAGCAGAAGAACCGTTTGTGCTTGGAGTTAGTTCTGAATCATTTCATGGGTTTTCCAGTGAAAGAGGAAACTGAGGCTGTCTATGAACCATAATACAGAAACCTAAAGAGCTCTTCAATCACAGACGTATGAACAAAGGGGCTGTTAAGCAGAAAACCTAAAAGTAGCAGGAAAATGAGTTATACCATGACGGCACAATTATTTAGAGATACCCAGCTTAACTGATAAGCTCTGCTTGATGTGAAGAAGGGTACGCTAAGCTGAACACTGCAGCTATATAATTTCTGGTACCTGAGCTAGTCTGGACCATCCACTGTAGCAACACACTGTCCTGTGCAAACTTGCCAATAAGAGAGTTTATGAATTATCTAACAGTGGGATGACAGTCTTATAAGTCCCTGATGAGAAACCAGCTGAAGGACAGGATAGGAACCAAGCCAGTGTACAGAAAATACCAAAATTTCAAAATAATTATGCCAGCAGTAGGTTTTGTTGAAGTCAGTCTCTCTAAGTGACACAGGGCTGGAAGGAGAAGTAGCCAAGGTCAAGTGTTATGAAAATACAGTTCCCTAGGGGAGACTTGAGTACTTTTACAGTTTTCCTTCTCTTTGTTTTTGTTTTAATCAGATTTTGTTTGGATTGCTAAAATGTTCTTTTAGCTACACAAATATCCCCCTCAAGCACTTTTCTTTAAGAATAACCTGAAAAACTCCCACCTTGATTACTGTTTTCCAACATTACTAGTGGCTGAACTACAAGGAAAACCAAATTCCTTTCATGGTTACATAAAGGCACTTTACAGTGCTGTACACAGACCGTTATAACTGGAACACAAAGTCTAAGGGTGCACCTGAACTGTACTTTTCAGAAATGCACTTAAAATGAAACAGCAAATGAACTTAAAGATGAACATTGGAAGAATATTGAATTACCATAAAGCCAGTTACGCCCTAAATTCTGAATACCTAATCTTGGTGTCTGAATTATTTATCTGGTTTGCTTCCTGCCCTGTAAACTGCTAAGAGGCAGTTCAGGCTGAAGTATACTGAATCAGAACACAACTTGTGTTATTTGTTTTAGATGATCACAAATAATTAAGTCTTTTTGTTCAAATGTCTAAAGCAGAAAAAAACATACTTAAGAAAATTTCTTACCTATTAAGTAAATCAAACTCCAAATAATTATTGTAATACATACATACATGTGGAACTCCAGCCTATCACACAATGTTTTTAAAATAATTGTTACCTTACACTCAAGTAAAGGGCTTAGCTATATTCAAATCTTCCTACTGATATTACTTCAAAATGTAAATTAAGAGCAGATGGGTTCAGATTTTTTTTAAAATTGTCTTAAGCCAGTAAAATGAATTGATGTTTGGTTTAGAGATTACCATTCCCTAAACACCGTGTAACCTCTGCTATCAGTATGACAGCTGGCCATGGTACCTGCTCTGGCCTAGCATCTTTCTCTTTCCTCACCTTGCAGCACAGATGGCCAGAAGGAAGGATGCCCCTTTTGTTTACAGATACTTGGATTCAGGCAATATTGATAGCCACAAAACACTACCCTGTATCAGATATATAAAAATGTGGTTTATTTATTGTATGAATGTGCTCTGCAGCATCTCCTTAAGGTTTGAGGTAGATTGAAATTCTCAGACCTACAGCTCAGAAATCTGCATTTGACTGACAAAAGCATGACAAGGAAATTTCAGGTCTGCAGTTACAGAATATTCCCAGTACTTTCATGGAGGGGAAGACATTAGCAGGTCTCAAAGGAGCATTCAAGAAGCCAACTCTTCTCCCAGTAATTATTCTGTCCTCGGTAACTATTGCAAAGAAGCTTTTTTCATGCTGAATTACTGGAAAGCTTATGCTGAGATAATCTTGATAACATCATGAGCCTGCCGAGTCATTCTCTCCTTCAGGAGGTATTAGATAGGCAGACAGCCATGGTTTGAGGGATCTCACTACAGGTGAGATGAGTGTATTGCTGACAGAACTACATCTGATGAAACTTAAGCTCTGATTGATGATGTCAGGGACCTTCACAGCGGTTTGGGACTTCAGCCTGTGTGCGGTGTACCACTTCACTGAAGGATGCATCTCCTACTTTGCAACAGCTTCCCAATGACTTCTGGGCACAATTTGAGATACAGTCATTTTACTTAGAAAGCCTCATGCACAACCTCTAACAGAGGTAATTTACCAGAGGCAAGTAGCATTCATATTTATTTTTAGCATTCAATATGGGGACCAAGATGACATGGCTATTAAAAAAAAAAAAAAAAAGGTGCAGAAACTGAAAATCCATAACTGAGGTAGGAGTTCAAGTCAACTTACTCTAGCTGGAAGAAAACAGATTATCTCTGTCCAAGAAATCCAGAATACAAAGCTGCAGTTTTAGTAGGGAATATTTTTAATAAATCGAAGAGGGGTTAGTGCTATATGACTGGGTAAAAGTGATCTAAGGAACTAGGAAAACTTTGTGTAACATCAATAGCGTGCAAGGCTTTAGAAAGGAAAGACTAATTAAAGACATAATTTCAAATGCAAAATTGGTTAAAACCCAACAAAATATGCAGTCAACCTAATATTTTTCCACTGAAGAATTATCTACCAGAGAAAGGAAATGGCATACATCCCATCTCCTGAAGTTTAGAAATACCGACCACATTGAAAACTATCAGTTAAGCAGGAAAAGATGGAAATTATTACAATAATGGTAAATACAGAACCAGCTCTATGACAGATGATTATAAGGAGCTAATGCAAGTTCCTCAGAGACATAACTTGAAACCACAGGGACAGCCAAGGGAATCAACAGCCCGATGTCTATGCAGAGACTAAGAGAAACTGGCCTTTTTAGCCAAGGAGGATGAAAGAAAATATATCAAAGAAAAGTCCTATTTAACATATTAGGTCCTGTGCGCCCAAAAATATATAGGTTCAAATTATCCCAAAATAAATTGAGCCCAGAGTGGGGAAAAATTAATTGTAAAAGCAATGAGGAGCTCAGGCAGCATGGAGATGCAAGCAGAGAAATGGAGATGCAAGCAGAGAAAAGTGTCAGCTTGGGAGACTGAGCAGCTTTCTTCCGAAAAAGGCACTCTCAGCCTACGACATCAGAGTACTGCTCTCTTCTAGGAAATCCCTTCCAACCCACAGAGCTCCTCTGTGCACAGCCAAGCCATAGGAATCACTTGGGACGTCTAAACTGACAGTGTCTAAATTTGTGTATCTGGAAAATGGCAGCTGGGGAGGGGTGGGGAGAAGCTCTCAGCTCTGAAATTCACTTCTACCCTCTTACGCGAGAGCAACTGTGTTCACTGCCCTGTGGGCTGTATTTCCAGGTCACTGGATTCACTCCTAATTTCTTCAGCAGTACTGGATAAAATAAAATGATCTTTTAGTTATGGTTTGGGAATACTTTTGAGTTGTCAACATAGTGTCATAAACAGCTTTATTTTAAAGAAAGCTCACTCATGTGTCTCAGATTTCCTAAGTGTATGGGTCTAAACCAAATACGAATGGGTACATTAAGTCAATAATTGTTTTAGTGGAGTCTCCAAAAACAGAAGCACACTCTGTTCAGTCAGCCAGCAGGGAATTTCAATGTTGATAACTTTGTTCTGTTTACATGCACCCGGGCATACCACAAGACTTCCCAATTTAAGGTAAAAATGCAAAACATCTCCATTTTGACTTGTACCCTGACATACCACAGGACTGTCTAATTTAGGTTAGAGAGCAAAACATTTTGTAATAGCTTTTTGTTTGGTATAGTTGCGTAATAGTGTCAAATCTAGAATAAAGGTACTCAATCTACAACTATTAGAAGGAATCACATAACCAGGAGCCAGCCTGCAGATATGTAACATTCACCTGAATGAAGAGGCCAAGCCTGTGAGGAGAGGAAGTATGACTTTGGACTGGAGTGGTCCTGAACTATGGAAAAGGCTATATAAACTTCAGCAATACCCAGTGGCATAGGGGAAGACAGAAGCAGCTCTCTTCTCTTCCAGCTTCAATCTTTGAAGAGCTCTCGAGTCCATCCATCTTGGACTCACATTCTAAACCATCAGAGATTGTGGCCATCAAGGTCAACCAGGCAGCATCAGGTTTACAGTATTTTATACCTAGGGCTTGACTGGCATGTGTGATTAATACTTGATGTTTATTTGGTACAGTACTTGAGTAAAAAAATAGCTTGTTTGAAGTGTGGAGACTTGTCTGGTGTCTCAGGAAACTCCCTTCACAGCAGTTCCCAATCCCCTAATAATGACAATCCAACACCCCGACACCAACACTAGAATCATAATCCTAGAAACAGAGCCTGCAGGACCTGTTAGCAGGACAGGGTATTGCCATAACATTGAAATAGCTGAAAGACTGTCCATTTTTAATATTTCATTACCAGACTAGAGTTCTTTAAGATATTTCTGGAAGAGGACAGTAATGAAAGACAGGGAGGAGATAAAGGCAACTGCAATTTCCTTCCTTCCCATTAGCAAGCACCAGATGGTAGGGACATACGTGCGATGTGGTTTCAGACGCAAGCTGCACAGTGCCTCCTCATCATCCTCACTTGATTCAGTTCAGCATGCAGCAACCTCTGAGCTTTTGCAGGAGAAAATACTGAGAGGTTCAGTTGAAAAAATAACATGGGAACATTAGAGACGGTCATCACTAGCCAATCAAAAAGGGAGGTCAGCCTCACAGTACTGGAGAAGAGCGTTCAAGAGGGCTGCACAGACTTCAGTGTAAGAACAGGCAGCTCATGCTTGATTGTTAGGTAACTAGGGGAATCAAGAAGAGCATAGAGCAGGGCAGCCTTACTCTAGTGGGAAGCCATAGAATCATAGAATCATAGAATGGTTTGGGTTGGAAGGGACCTTAAAGACCATCTAGTTCCAACCTCTCTGCCATGGGCAGGGACACCTTCCACTAGACCAGGTTGCTCAAAGCCTCATCCAGCCTGGCCTTGAACACTTCCAGGGATGGGGCATCCACAGCTTCTCTGGGCAACCTGTTCCAGTGCCTCACCACTCTCACAGTGGATAATTTATTCCTCATACCTAATTTAAACTTGCCCTCTTTCGATTTAAAGCCATAACCCCTTGTCTTCTCACTACATGCCCTTGGAGTAAGTCCCTCTCCAGCTTTCTTTTAGTCAGGAAAACTATTTGTAGAACAGCATCTGGGTCAGTATCAGTACAGCAAGACTGTAACTACAAAAGCACAGAACAGGAGGCTGAAATATTTAAGATCCAGGACAGACAGAAAATTCACTTCATAAAACAAGATAAAGTGAGAAGCAGCCATATGGCAGAGCAGAAGGGTTAAGAAGAGTTCCCATCTGACCCATAAAAGACTATTTACATACATGTATATAGCCTTTAGACCAGCTGGACACTGTCTGTCTTTCCATCTTGGAAATGTATACAGCACTTAGATTGGTTCTACACTACTAAAGCTCTCTGCCCCAAAAGCAGGACTTGGTCCCGAGTCTAAATAGATTAGACTAAAATAGACTATTTCAGTTGGAAAGGACCTACAGTGATCATCTGGTCCAACTGTCTGACCACTTCAGGGCTGACCAGAAGCTAAAGCTTAATAAAAATAAATCCATTTTATTTTCTTCTTCTGTTCCTTCAAGCCTAGGTTTTATGAAAGCAGCAGGAAGAGGCTCTTACGATCACTACATTCTTATACAAGTATGGATAGGGTTTGACAGACAGGACCAGGAGTATTTTCATCTCTGTGCCATTTGTCAGCCAAAATTGATGACAACTGGTATGGCATTTTCTGTCCACGACTAGTATGCTTTTAAGCAGGGAATTTCTCTGTATGATTTCTTCTTCATAAGTAGGAGGGCTTGTCTCTAAATTGGGACACACTATGCTGAAAATTTTCATCTAGGAATGCCAAGTGATGCAGAAGCAAGGAGATTAACACAGAGATTTGGCACGATACAGCATGCCAAGACAGTGGGGAGACAATCTTTTAGAAGCTGAGAATACTTAACTCTTTTGCTGATGCTGCAAACCAGCGTGAAAGCACTGCAATGTAGCCTGTTTATTTAGCAGGTGCCATTCGCAACAGCAACTGTGGCTGAAAAATATGCTTAGAACTCTGACAAGATTTGGTATGTCCAGATTCTGACATCACTCCCTTTCCTTCTATTGATTCACAACATACCCAATTCTGGGTATTACTTTCTAAACAGGTATTTCAATGGTCTTTTTTTCCCTAATTAAAAACACTAAAAAGGTGACCTAACACTGAAAGAAAATGACTAAGGGACTGAATATGAACATTTCAGCATCTGAAACAGAAATAACATTATTCACAAACAGCAATATTAAGCAACAGGGCTATCATAAAGCTGCATTCATGAGTGTTTGCAAAGTGTTTTGAACTATTTGATTAAACAGCACAGTATTAGTGAAAATAGTGATTAATGAGAAGCTTATAACAACAAAGTGCTCTCTGCAAGTACTGCAATAGAAAGAAGTGAGAAGCGCATTTTGGATTGGAGTTGCTAAATTCATAGTTAATAAATGATGCTCCTCTGAAAGGGTATTTGGAAGACTTTTTACATTATAGATTGAGGTTGACCAAAAAGAACATGCACTTTGTTCTTTTATTTCTAGAGCTTAAGCACTTAGAGTTATTCCTCTTGATCAAAGTAGTATTTTACAACATGGTGAGACATGCCAGAGATCAAGATACAGGGGCAAGCAGGAGCCCCCGAGATCAATACACACAGCTGAGTCCGAGCAATTTTGTTATTCCATTATGTTCCACAAAGCCAGCTGGTGCCTCTTCCATCCAGCTGTAATATCGATCCAGTAGAGAAAGAGGAGATGTGGTCCTTCTCATTTATTATTCATAAGACAGGCCATGCACAACCTGACATCATCCTTGTCACAGCTAATGAGAAACTAAAATAAATCAGGTTTTGAGGCATCATGGAAGAGATGAAAAAACTCTTTCAGGTCTAATGATCCATTTTTCTGCAGTAGGACAGTGCCCTCAAACATATGCAATCAAATAATTTAGTACATAATTCTGTATGTCCCAAAGGGATGAGCTTTCCACACCAGTACTGTTGTTCGTCCCCGTATACATATACCTACATTGTATAAACATCCAACAACCAATATGACTTAAAGAGATGTGTTTAGCATCGACAGAAGTAACCAAAGCAAACCAGACAGCGCCTTAAGTTCTTCAACTCCTCAATCTAATTTGCTGTGGCGGATCAACACTGTTAGGCTGGGATACTGCGTGGCTCAGGACTGCTGGGGTAACACAAGCCTATGCCAAGAGCCAGGAAAGCATTTCCAATGCCAGTTCAATGGAGGTAATGAGGTGAAAATTACTTGTAAGAGTCTGGAAAGAGACTCCATGTCACCGTACAGTGCAGTGCACAGCTTGCTCCATCTCTCGTCCATGGACTGCTCCAGACAGAGCCTGGCTCAGCACACACTTGTGCTAGTCCCACGCAGGCATGAGCTCGGCTGCACCTCTGAGCACAACGGAGGGGGATTAGGACCTGAGCAGATTTTTCTTCCCTAGCTCTCTTATTTAGCAGTATAGATATGGCCAGGGCCTCCAAACTCATCCCTGGTGAGTAGGAGAGGTGTGAGGTGTCGCTGGAGGACTGGGACAGGCTGGGGACACTGTTGTCACAAACACCTCATGAGAGTCGATCAGAAGTGGTAATTCATGTAGGAATTGGCCTGGGATGGTGAAAAAGAACAATATGGAGGGAGAAATTTGAGAAGGGGAAGGTTTACAAAGGGTAATTCATGGGGAAAGCACAGGTAGCATAGCAAGTATTGAGAGCACAGTACTCCAACTCACCTTCTCTCCCCATGGGTCTCCAGACATCTCCTGACATTAGCAATTTCTTTCATAGCGAGGATGATTTTAGAGAAAAGACTCGGCAACAGCTGGTGCCTGCCACACGCGTCCACTCTGAAGCGACTATCATGTTCTCCAGGATCTCAGCTTACATTAGTCAAAACCTGGCAATAATTTTGCTGTTAACACTGCAGAGCTCCACAGTGCAACATATATGACTAACGAAGAGACAGCCAGGTAAATTCACCTGTCCTAAAACGAGGTACAGGCCAGTCCTTTTGCTTTAATGGGGCTTTAACTAAAACTGGTAATTTAAACACTAACATTGTTATTTCCTTCTTCATGGGAGACCAGAGTGTTAAAGCTCTGACCTTTACTATTTTCCAGCAGCTGTCCTCTCTCAAATAGGTGGTGACAGGGATATGCAACCAGCTGGATCACTCTCCTGTAAGAAAAAAGAAGCCAAACCTTACCACTGAGGGGAACCTGGGGCACACTCATGCCCTCCTGAGAGGTCACCAGAGGAGCTCAAAACACGTACCCCATTGTGTCCTGAGTGCAGTCATCGCCTACCAGAAATGCTGCCTTATTATAGTTTCGCCTGGGTGGAGAAGAT
>NW_010240327.1:11571-15577 GCF_000690775.1 Eurypyga helias | reverse complement strand
TGTAGGGAAGACAACTAAGCCTCATTTATTTCTAGTCCGACGCTCATGGCGGCATATTTCTTTGTGTGTAAACACACGTGAAACCTTCCCTCCTCACACAGCTCTGGTGTACCTCCATCACAACCAACAACATGCTAGAAATTCCAAATAAGGACTATCTTCTATTGAGCTGATCAAAAAGATGATGAAAAATGTTAATAAACTAGACCACCCCATTTAAAGATTTTGTTCAAGACTGCTAAAATGAAAATACAGCCATTCAACACACACTTAGAAGAAAAATCTGAGAATGATCTACGGAGAAAACCTACTGTACCAAATTAATGTGCAACTTGTTATATTTCTTAGCTGAGGCAGAAATAATTGCTGAATAATTGTATGTATAACAAAAAATATTGCTGAACAAATTAACACTTATTTCTAAAAAAATGAAATCTTCCAAGAGATCAAATACTTCCAAATCAGACATGCATTTTTTCAATTCTGTGTGTTATTCCAAGGGTTCACACAAACTGGGCAGCCAGACGCTCTTTAAACTCTTCAAGAAAATGCTGGTTTGTATTATAAAATTCTACACTTTGGTATATTTTAACATGAAAATTCATCCAGTATTTTAGAAAGTGTACCCTTGAGAGTAGGGTCCAAACAGCCCCAAACACTGTGAAGTGCAATGACCACTGGCTAATTTTAGGTACATGGTATATCAGTTTTCCTGGAAGTGCCCCTGTGTTTCTATTGACTTTACAGGGAGCCTCAGGCAAGCATGGTCCTAACTTGGGCATCTGAGATCCTCCGCATTATTTTTTTTATGAACCTGGGCCTGTTGTCCTGGAGGCCTTAAAAAAATAATGTCTGAGAAACAGGAAAACAATTAAGAGGGATGAAGGTTTTTGAGTTGGTCCTGAAAGTGCCAAATTCACTGCAGTGTAATTCTGCTGAAGACAATGGAAGTACACAGGAGCTGAACTTTCCCACTGTCTTCACATGACAGTAAGCAGCCTTTAAAACAATTTTATCTAATTGAATTATGTGATGGTCCTGCACATTTTCAGTATGGGAACAGAAATTCTCTACGTGGGATTGAGGTTTTGTATTCTTCTAACGCTCACATGACAGTGCAAACGATTACTATCTCAGTCTTCGGAAATCCTGTTTCCGACCAGAGATGCTGCTTGGTGTTGAGAGGGAGACAATCCTGACACAGGGAAGGACGCGACAAGAACAAACACTGACAGTACCACAGACTCAGCATTCACATTCCCTGCTGGAGCACTCCCTAGGTAACAGTATTTTGTTCTAAGCTCATTAAGGGCTAAACTGGGCCTCTTGTAATTCATTTTCTGATAGCAAGCAATAAGTTGTTTTGCAAATAAACAGCTGATGGAGCTCTAATACCTCTGAGAACATGAGGTGATGGGAAAGCTTCCCTGTGGGTACCTGAGAGTAAGGGGGGCCCTGCCTTACGTCCCCACTGAGGCCATCAGCATGGTGGGGCCAGAGGTGTGTAGTTACTTGCAGCCATCAGCATCAGGAGATGCAGTCCTGCCAGGTCCCAAAAGACAGGCACAAAAGAAGACTCCTCCTTGCATCAACTACTCACCCTCCTCACCACAGCAGCACAGGCTGCTCATCACATCCACCCTGCTGTTACCTCCCCTGCTACTGGAGTGAGATCTCCCAGAGGTTTCTGCCGCAGCTGGGTAAGTACCAAGGTACAACCCCAGAGGCCACCAAATAGATTATATTCTTTGGTTTAGAGCAGATTAACATGGCCTTATGCAGTGCTTAGACAGATGAAAGCAAAACTAATAGTCTCATAACAAGGAAAGCACTCATTACTTAGTGTTTTACTCAGCTGACGTGTAGTTTTAGCTACAATAAAAAATTTTGCCCGATTACCAAAAAAAATCTGCTGACAAACAGTGCAGTAAACTTGCTCTAGCTCTGCTTTTTTACTTATTTTTAAAGCTGTACTAGACCATTAGGGCATATGCATAATAAAAAGCATCAAATCATTTGCCAAAGAACAAGATACTGGAATTCCCTAAGAACAAGTGTTTACATTTAAAAAGACATGAGCTAGAAACACACCAAAGATAGGAAAATGTTCATTCCTTTGATAATAAATCATACTTGGCACTCTCTTTGGGAGAGCTATGTTAAGAACCAGCCTGGTAACACACAAAGCTGTTGGAATTTCATAAGCTTTCTACAGCTGCATACGTAAGAAAAATTAAGAATAGAGCACTTGGCATGAAGTAAGTTTGTGTAACAAGTAATTCTAGGGTTTTTTTTTAAATTAAGTCAGCCATTGTTGCGTGAAAAAATGTATTGTGCATCCCAGTGCCTGAAGGCAGCGCTGAAATTCAGACAGAGGCCTTTGCACAGGGAGGGTGGTACTGCAGCAGTCTGCTAGCACATCCATAGAGCAGAGCCCAGACAAGCCATCAGGAAAGGACAACAAGCCCATGTGCAGTCCTACGCTTCACCCACCCTGCCAGCGCACTGCAGCTCGAGAGTCGCCCAAAAACCCTGCGGAGACACAGACAGTGCAGTTATTTGCCTAAACAGACTATTAAACCTGTCACAGGCAATGCTTTCTTTCTCCACCTGTGAGTGCTAAAAGCATCGGGATACCCATAAAACATCTCCCACAAACAACCGCAGCGACCCCAGGATCTGATATTGAGCTCGTACTTACAGCATCGGTCGGGACAAAGCTCAGTATTTAACTATTTCTTCATGAACTGCTTCCACATGCTTGTCTGCTCATTGTGCCGTTTCTTCCATTGGTTGCTTGCGTTTGACAGCATCTGGACCGCAAGACGATCCTTTGCCCCCTCTTCTGCCAAATCAGCAGGCTGTGGAGGGATGCGTGACTGCTGCTGCTGTCGCGATGCATCCGAACAGCCCAATGCAGCAGAGGCTTTAGCTCCCCCTTCCCAGCGTAGGTTTTTTTCTTTCTGTGTTGGGTTTTGGTTGTGTTTTTTTTTTTTTTTTAAAGGGATATGGTCCTGCCTAACCTCAGGTTTCAGGAGCACAATACAAACTGCAGGCACAGGGATAGATGGAGAAGGATACTGAGACAGAATGCCAAAATAACACATTTTTAAGAGATGCTACTTAAGGCATGTATTTGAAGTAAATATTTCCTGTAACAGACTCAATTTCATGGTTTGTTCTGTTTAATTCAAGTTTAATTCCTGATATTTGCTGCATTATTTCTTCACCTTTTTAATTTCTTTTAGCATACTCAATAGAAATAACACATTTTCTACCTATTTATTTCATGCTTGAACTGTCTTGCTGTGTCAAAGAAATGTTCATAATTTGAAGGAGCCCCCTCTGAAAACTTCTGTCTGTATAGCAGCCCTAGTAAGTACCCTCACGGTTCTATTTCTGCCTCTCTCCTTTACCAACGGTGTGCTGTGCTCACGCTCTTTAGGGCAGCCTTAGATTAATTTCATCAGTGCTGATGGCATCAAGACTCAGAAGTCTGTGTGGTACCAGTAGCATCCTGAGTTTGGTTTCTCTTTTCCAAGTTGGCACAGGTCGCTGCTGGCACTTACACATTTTAAAATTCAGCTCCTTATGTATTTCACATTCATATGCCTATTCATGTGATCAACTCTGCATAAAGCAAACCTTGGAAGAATCAGGGATCTCAGTTACAACTTTTAACAGAAACAAAGATTTATTTATAATTGCCATTTAAGGCATTTATAAGATTTTTCATTCTCTCAGTGCAGAGTGCTGTCCCTCCCCATGGTCCAGCAACCCAGAGCCAGAAAAACATCCTTCCAACCCCAGTCAGCCTTCTTTTAAAATGTTATAGTAACATAGCACTTCACAAGAGCTTCAGGTTGGGCTGAAAGTGTGAATTAGGGATTTCTAGGGAGTCTGGAGTGTGCTTTTCCCTCTGCAGTCCTTGGCTGCACTGAAGATGCACTAGAAATAACTTGCTTACAGGGTAACGCCTGCAGAGGCAAACAAATACTGTCAGGAA
>NW_010240327.1:10597-11554 GCF_000690775.1 Eurypyga helias | reverse complement strand
CCTGCTGACAGAAGACTTACAGAACTCCTGGACTTTACTATGACTCTGCTGCTTTTGGTTTAAAAAAAAAGAAAACATTTTTCCTGCCAAGGAGTTGAGGGTGACTTCTCTCACGCTGGAGGTTAAAGTAACACTGCAAAGATGAAGAGGCATCTGCAGCGTTGTATAAAAGGATGTATTAATCTTTCAAGGAAAAAAAGCCTGTTTCATGTTAAAGTACTGATAGTAAGTGCGATTATTTATGTTATCACAAGAGATTTACTGGCAGAGGCCAACATCTGTGTTGGGTGTGCGTGGCAATGTTTCGGTAGTGTGGGGGGTAGAGCCGATGCCGACCGGCTCCAAGGTGGACCCGCTGCTGGCCAAGGCCAACCCATCAGTGATGGTGCTAGCACCTCAGGGATAAGGTGTTTGAGAAGGGGGGACAAAACAACCTGGGAAGAGAAATTGCAGCTGGAGAGGGGAGTGAGAGCATGAGAGAAACAATGTCTGCAGACCCCCAGGTCAGTGGAGATGGAGGGGGAGGAGATGCTCCAGGCGCTGGAGCAGAGATTCCCCATCAGCCCGTGGTGCAGCCCATGGTGAGGCCGGCTGTGCCCTGCAGCCATGGAGGGTCATGGGGGAGCAGAGACCCACCTGCAGCCCGGGGAGGACCCCACGCCGGAGCAGGGGGATGCCCGAAGGAGTCTGTGACCCCATGGGAAGCCCACGCTGGAGCAGCTCCTGGCAGGAGAGAGGAGCCCAGGCTGGAGCAGGTTTGCTGGCAGGACTTGTGACCCCAGGGAGACCCAGGCTGGAGCAGCTGCTCCTGAAGGATGGCACCCCATGGGAGGGACCCACGCTGGAGCAGTTTGTGAAGAACTGCAGCCCGTGGGAAGGAGTCACATTGTAGAAGTCCATGGAGGACTGTATCCTGTGGGAGGGACCCCAAACTGGATCCGGGGCAGAGTGTGAGGA
>NW_010240327.1:2424-10239 GCF_000690775.1 Eurypyga helias | reverse complement strand
TCACATTGTAGAAGTCCATGGAGGACTGTATCCTGTGGGAGGGACCCCACACTGGATCAGGGGCAGAGTGTGAGGATCCTGCCCTGAGGAGGAAGGAGCAGCAGAGACAGCGTGTGATGGACTGACCACAACCCCCATTCCCCATCCCCCTGTGCTGCTCAGAGGGAGGACGTAGAGAAAAGCAGGAGCAAAGCTGAGCCCAGGAAAGAAGAGAGGGATGGGGGGAAGGTGTTTTAAGATTTGGTTTTATTTCTCATTTTCCTACTCTGATTTGATTGATAATAAATTGAATTAATTTACCCAGGTTGAGTCTGTTTTGCCCGTGATGGTAGTTGGTGAGTGACCTCTCCCCCTGTCCTTACCTTGGCCCACATATTTTTTGTTACATTTCCTCACCCCTGCCCAGGTCAGGAGGGCAGTGACAAAGTGGCTTTGGTGGACACCTGGCCCCCAGCCAGGGCAAGCCCACCACCACAACATCTTTGTATTTAGAGTCCTGATCATGAAAGATCAAGAGGTACTAAGTACAAGTAAGCAACCAAGTTGGCCCTACAGTATTGCTTTTTGTAGCACAGAGATCAGGGAAAGCATTTTTCTGGTCATCACATCTCAGCGTTACCGAAGTTCGTCATGGTCACAGTAAGAAATCCTCTCTAAGTTCAGGCAAACGAAAGGACATTGCAACGAGGCAGAGCAGACTGTTTAGACAGGAAAACATGCAGTGCCGGTCTCCAAAACATTGCGCCGCTGGATAAGCTCCTGCAGCACAATGATCTCACACAGCTGTCGTGTTGCTCCTAAGTTTAGCTGCCGAAAGCACTGGCTCCAACACAGTGGCACGCTGAGAACGACACCTCACTCCCCGAGCACGGCACGCGTGTCGGCTGCAACTGCCTGGGGCCACACTGGCCACATACGTCAGTAGTGTGGCATCAGCCCTGCTTATCAATGTCAGACCCTGAAAGGAGAAAAAAAATCCATACAGGGGATAGGAGTGAAGCCATGGATGACAGAGGAAGCATCACAAGGATAGGAGTCAATGGGGGACAGGACATTGAAAAGAGAATGTCTTCAAAGTATTCTATCACAAAGTGTTGAAATCCTTTTCAAGCAGCAGGTGTGAAGAGCCCTCTTTTGAAATTCCCTTCCTAGAGTGAAAAATAGATCTAGGGAATATATAAATAGGGAACTGCTAGCTTTATTAGCAAGCTTCTTATGGAAGAACATCAGCTGAGGGTAGCCCTGTGTCTGGACACAGAGCGTGAAAGCAGCTGGGCTTCCCGTGTGGGAAGCAGGTGAAGGGCAAATTTCCCCTCCAGGGACATTTTAGAATCATAGAATTTTAAAACAAAGGCAAAAATAAGTATTTGATTGATGAATTCACCATCCCAGCTGTGAAGATCAAGTAAAATTAGATGGCGCATCGCTGCTGCTGAGTTTGGTCTGACCTCCATTGGCACTGACATAGGCGAAGCACAGCAGCTACTCAAACAGGTCACCCACAAGGCTGATGCCTCATAATTCATCTGCCTCCTCTCTCAGCCAGAACCCTGCTTCTTACTTCTTCTTTTTAATTCACCATGCTCCTCCCCAAATGGGACACCTTCTCTCACACCACACTCCCGGTGTCAGCAGCCTCTGCACGATGCCCATGGATGGAGAGGCACAAAGCCACGTGGCCAGCTGCCCCTCAGGTGCTTGCCACCGTGCAGCGCAGTGGCCGTGGAAGGGTGGGGAGAGCTGGGCTCTCACCAGGCAGCACCGGGCTGGGGGCAGCCAAAAACACGCGCCATCACTCACCCCTGCGATGCACCACAAGGCTGCAGCACTCCAGGCCGACCTAAAGGTTTCATCCCCCACAGGCAGCCCCCAGCCACCACCATAATACGGGGAGCTGAAATCTTCCTCAAATGGCAGTGTATTACATTTAAGTAATGCGCCCAGTTCAGAAGATGTAAGGGGGCTTTGACTGCTTTAACTCTGTGGAAAATCTCAGAAAAGATGACCCAGCCATCATGAAAAATATGAAACAAAATTCAAATTCTTAACCATAGTCTATTTTTTTAGAGACCTCTCTAATTCCTCAGCCATTTGATTAAATTTTTCCAGTCATTGCAAGATTGTACTCCTCAGGTGTTGGAGGAAAACCATCGATTTCCTGTTTAATCCATCTCCCCAGCCCCCGGCATTCCCAACCTCAACTTAAAGGAGCTAAAGATGAAGCTTGTCCATAAAACCTTCCTGCAAAATCCACCTGTTAGTGACCTGCACTATGTAACATCAAAGATTAAGTGGGGTCTTTGAAGTCAATGAATGTTCCACAGATACCTCATTAGTGACATTTAAAGATAAGCTGAATTGTTGACAATCTGAATTAATTTCTTAACATATCAACAATAGTGAGAGGGTCTTTATCAGATGAGGTTAAATATCCAGGACTGCATTACTTGCATATTGTAGTAAGATCATCGTAATACTTATATCAGCAAACACTTTAGCCCAGGCCACTCTAGCTGTCCCAAGTGACACCTGTTGTTTAAAGGCATTGCAGGGAAAAGAAGTTTTAAAATGAAAGGGAGAAAACTGGGAAAGAGGTGATCTGACTGAAAAGTGTCCAAGCCTCTCAATTTTGATCCTTTTTAAAGTTAAAGTAGTTATTTCTGCATTTTGTAATTGATCATATCTGCAAGAGACCTCTTGTTAACCTTGATAAAAAGACATTAATTTTTAAAATATTAAAAATTAACATTTCTAGGCTGTGATCCAGGATGATTAAAATACCATCTTGTCCAGGCTATTAGTGCTATAACAATTATAATGCCAGCAAGGCCAGACTATTAGTGCTTGGGTGATTAAAATACCAGCCTGGTCTTCTAGAGCCAGAGTGATTAGTATGTTGCCAGCCCAGGCTATTAGTGTTAGTACCACCAATGGTGTGGAATTTTATAGTTCTTTGAGAATTTAATTGAGGCTCAGATTAGCTTCACATGCCACTTTTTCATTAGCTGTACTTTTCATCATTGAAAAATATATATGGATATTTCAAATCATCATGGAATTGTAAGAAAAATATAGTTTGTTGCATCTGTACCACTGTGATAGTGGAAAATTTACCACGTCATCTGGGTAGGAGTCGTGAAATGGCTAGATTAGTAAGTAAGAATTCCAAGCAGGGGAATTAAAACAATGACAGGACGTATTCATCCTCTAACCAAAGTGTAGAAGACAGCTCTGTCAGCCCATGGCACGCAGCCTGGCCAGAGCCGTGCAGCCTGACTGACCCCATTTCCCAGGGCAGTAGATGCGACAACGGCTGCAGTGCACTGCAGCCTCCTCTGCTTCCTCGAGAAGGGTGTGAACAGCCCAGGTGAAGAGCTGGCTTTGACACCGGGTGTTCAAATTCAGGAGATGGGCTTTTTCTATGATTAATACCAGCAACACCGACGGAAGGGCAAAAGGCTACATTAAGGGCGAAAAGGCAGTGGAAGATGCACTGGCTGAGGCCTCAGCTCAGGCTGCCCGGGGAGGTGCCACGTGAAGGCACAGCTTTGTAGAAGCAGATACCTACAGGAGGCTGAAACCATGTCACAGCAGGTAGCTGTTTTGTAGCGCTCAGAGCATGAGTGTAAAACAGATTTGCATCTTCACTGCTTCTTAGGAACAGGATAGAATTCCTACACATACATGTGTATACACTCTGTACTAATATATATTCATATATATATTGACCGTTTACTGCTGCTTTTCATTTCCTGTCTTTTAACCAACTACCAGATATCCATGGGGTCTTATCCCGTGACCACTTAAAATTCCTTAAGAACCTTTGGCAGTGAACTCAAATGCCTTTGGAAATCTACGTAGAGAGTATTTCCAATATCCCTCTATGCTGATTCTCTTAGCTCAAGTAGGTATTTGAGGTATGGTTGGCACTTACAAAACTCATGTTGACTTTTGCCCAGTGTCATAGCTATTCATGTGTCCTCTAATTTTACTCTTTATTGGGAAACTTGTGAAAGTGTCCTGTACAGATATTGAACATACCAGTCTGTAGCTCCTCAGCTCCCTCTTGGAACTCTTCCTGAAAAATGGTCTCATCAGTCACTTTCCATCCCTGTGGAAACCAGAAGGGTTTGAAACAGAAATTACAAGCATGGACAGTCATTCAGGTATTTCACTGCTGAGTTCTTAAATGAACTTCTTTTTTGAAAATGTCTAAGTGAAACATCTGGCCCTGGTAATTTGTTACTCTTCATTTTCTTTACTTTTCTACACATACACCACTTCAAGGCAGCTACTCCGTGTAGTTTCTGTTTGGAAGGATGCCAGCATGGTTTCCCTGTGCTCTGTTTTGGTGGACATAGATGCAAATAACAGATTCAGCTCTTCCTGCTATGGGTTTATTTTCTTTGTTTACCATGGAAGGACTTTATGGGAAGTGTTTGAACAATTCTGTAGAATTAGTTTTGTGCTTTTTCAGGTTGTTCCTCAGTAATCAGCTCAGAGCTGTGTCACTCCCAGTTTTGGTTTACTTATGGAAGGATCTTTTCCTACATGAGAAGATGTTTCACCTAAGCAGTGGTAGATAATACCTTCTTAAACATGATATCACACAGAGTGTAAGATTGGCATGAGCTAGCATTAATCCCTGTGTTCAACAATCAGAGCTGGGTCGTGTTTAACACATTATTTGCCATGATTTAAATGCCAAAGAAATAATTTCAGGAAAGAGGGGAAGACCCATATGCAACAACTTCCAGATATAAGCAAAGCTGTGATAAACATTTCAGAGATCGCTTTCTCTTTTCCATCTGCTCACTGGGGATGACGGCAGAACAGAATAGCTGCTGCATGAAATGAGAGGTTTTAAACTGGGTTTTGAAGACAAACTGGTAGCATGAGTCAGGCTGCAGTGTCAACAAGACTGCACCCTGCCGCCATCCTACAGTCAGAGAAAAGATACTTAATTACTATAATATATAACAATAAAATAATATCTAGAACATGCATATATTATAGATTATGTAAGAATTCTCCATATAAATATATAGCATCATAGAATCACAGAATGGTTTGGACTGAAAGGGACCTTAAAGATCATCTAGTTCCAACCCCCCTGCCATGGGCAGGGACACCCTCCATATAGAATGTAATTCATGTATTTTATTTATGTTTCTTTTAAAATGTTATCAATTTATTTGATAATCATAATCATTAGCATAAAGTTTGTTGATAACCATTATCTGCTGGTGTGGTTCAGCCATGAAGAAGGAATGTGTGATCTACAGGATACAGAAAATGGGAATTAGATTAGATGTCAGGAAGAAATTCTTCCCAGAGAGGGTGGTGAGGCACTGGAACAGGTTGCCCAGAGATGTTGTGGATGCCCCATCCCTGGAAGTGTTCAAGGCCAGGCTGGATGTGGCTTTGAGCAACCTGGTCTAGTGGAGGGTGTCCCTGCCCATGGCAGGGGGGTTGGAACTAGATGATCTTTAAGGTCCCTTCCAACCCAAACCATTCTATGATTCTATGATTCTATGATTCGTGAGTGAGATTTGCAAGATTCTACGTGATCCTGATTTAACCCTGGTTAAGCAGGATGCGGAGAAGATGCAGAGAACAGATTCAGAGACAACCTAACAATACAGTTAGAAAAACAACATTCACCTTGAAAGAAGAGATTAAACTTGCTTAATTTGTTTATCAAGGGAAGGTGAATAAAAAATGTGACTGATCATCAGCAATATCCATGGATAGCCAGGAAACAGATGTTTTTATGCTATGGTACAGTATTAATTTCTCATTCAGAAATGCTCTACTCATTTTTTCATGCACTTTTCCTTCTTTTGTGTGGTTATTCCTCATTTCATTTTCACTTCTCACTTTTTTTTTAACAGAAATTGATCCTTGAGCACGAAGTTAGAAAGTATTTCCTTCTCAAACAACCATCCTAAATCAGTTTTCACAACCTTCTTGAAAACCGGCTTTGCCTTTTACCTCCCATTTCATTTCTGTCATGCACTAGTGTATTGGTCTCTCTATGAGACAAGTCATTCATGGGGAAAATCTTGTTCATCTTCTCTTATCTGCTTTTTGTCTGGCTCAAGAACTATTCCCTGTCATTTTTTAGTTTCCTCAGGTTTTCATTGTGTTTATGCTCTACCTGCAAGTCAGTAGCCTTTTGTTTCTGACCTCTGTAGTGTTTTATACTAGTTAAGTATAAATGAGTATACTAGTTACGTATAAATGAGCTCTTCTCCCACCTTTCTTCCTCCATCTCCCCTTCTCCCCCTGCAATCAGTCAGAAGGTCCAATACAATCATTTCAGTTCATTCCCAAGGGGTGAAGGCCAGATTTCTCCATGATCTGCATAAATGTCTCAGCCCTAAACAGGATTTATCTTAGGGTTTTGCTGCTAATGAGCTAACCAGCCATTTTTGGTTGGGTGGGTAGGGTTTTTTTCTTTTTCACAAACACGTAGGAGGCAAACCAGAAAGGAACAGTCAAGGGCCACAATTGCTGTGGGCCACAGAGAGCCCTGCAGTTGTGCTGACTGCTGCCAGGAGTGCAGAGAGACCAGCACAGCCTGGTCACGGTACTGCTGTTCCCAAAAAAGAGCTGCCCCAAGTGATTCTACACCACGTTCAGTCTGCAACCCAGACACGTAGCCACCAACAGGCAGGAACTGGCTGCAACGCATGTCAAAACAGATGTAATGGGAAGGTTCTGATTAATGATTATTGCATGATAATCTTATAGTGAGGCTATCTGTCTCCTTTTCATAGTCAAGGAATATTTTTATTTACTCTCAGGCAGTGATCGCCTGGTGGGTTTGTATCAGAGTTGTTTCTAGCAGCAATGCATTTCTAGCTACACCATAAGAATATGAAAGTTTAAGGCTGTTACTTGCTTTATTTGTTTAGATAGCTGACTCTGTATAGCATAAGCATGAAACTTTTTAATAATGCCCACTTTTTATTGTAAACTGCAGTGCTTGCAAGGTAACAGTGAGCAGAAGTTACACAGTTAATCTGGTCATCCCTATCAATACGGATTGTGCATTTTGGTCGTGACCCTGGGTCTAACTGGAGCCCTCTGGAAGCGAACAGGCACCTCTTCAGGGAGTATCAATTCACCTAAGCCTCACCTTCTCTCTGGCCGGAGTAGCATGACTCCCAGCACGGCACTTCCAACGCCTGTTGAGGTTAGGTAGGCTGGTATCAGGAGCCTTTCCTTGGTGTATTCTTTTCCGAAGCAAGGCTGCCATCAGCTGCAATGCCAGGGGACTTGGAAGCTCTTTCATGCACAGCTCTGCCCATGCCCACAAGCACTCACACAACCCAAAGCCTGCCAAAAGCTACGAGAGTGGTTGCTGGGTGACTGGGAGGCATGTTATTCAATATGCCAGAAATCATGCTGGAAATCACAAGCAGCGATGCTATCGGACAACTATGATAACGTCTCCTCCGTCTTGGTGATAATAATTTCTTTTCAGCATTCTTGTAAGTAAGTTCAGATTAATTAATATACACCCTTTCAGTTTTCTCACCATCATTGGGTTTGGATACACTTTATCAGGATGCTGCATCTTTCAGGCTTGCCAGTTCCTTATTCAGGAGCTCCACCAGAGCTAATGGAACATGCATTTTGGTGGACTTCCTTATTCCACTCACACGGGATGTTGGAGCAGGCACAGCCCAATTTTCCTGTGCTCTGAACCAAAAGCTATTTAGCTGTGATTAGCACAATCCTGATCCCAAGCTATTAAGCTCCACTGAGAGGCAAAGTATATTAGCTTAGTCTGGGTGCCACATAAAC
>NW_010240327.1:0-2389 GCF_000690775.1 Eurypyga helias | reverse complement strand
TCTTTTTTAGCCATATCCATTGCCTACACGAATGGATCTATTTCTAATTAAATGTTGAAGGTGACACCAGATGAGGGGGGAGATTAGTGAATACACTTGAGAACAGGCCATTCAGAGGGACCTAGACAGCTGGAGGAATGGTCCAACCTTATGAAATTCAAGGCCAAATGCAAATCGTGCTCCTGGAAAGGAAGAGCCCTTGGCACCAGCACAGGCTGGGATTGCTGGGCTGGGGGCAGCTCTGTGGAGAAGGCCCTGGGGGTTGGTGGGCAGCCAGCAGAGCACGAGCCAGCAGTGACGCTGGCAGCAGCGGAGGCCAAGAGCTTCCTGGGCTGCGTGAACAGGGGCAGAGCCAGAGACCACGGGATGTGATTCTCCCCTTCCACTGAGCACTCATTAGATTACTGCATACAAATTCAGGGCCCCGAATACAGGAGAGACATTGACTACATGGATCGAGTTCAGCAGAGGCTGCCAAGGGAGCGGGGGCTGGAGCACTGGCCCTGTGAGGAGAGACTGAGGAGGGATGTTTTTGTTACTGCTGAGCAGTGCTGACACAGAGCCAAGGCCTTTTCTGCCTCTCTCACCATCCACCAGCGAGTGGTCTGGGGCTGCACAAGAAGCTGGAAGGGGACACAGCTGGGACAGCTGACCCCAACTGACCAAAGGGATATTCCAGACCATATGACAGCATATAAAGCTGGGAATGGAAGTTGATGGGGGGGGAGGGGGGCATTTCTCAGTGACTGGCTGGGCATTGGTCAGTTGGTGGTGAGCAGCAATTTTTTTCTTTTCTTTTTTTTCTCAGGTTTTATTTTCTTCTCTCTTTGTTGTTTTGGTAGGTGATTTTACTTAAATTTTTTAAAAAATTCTTTCTAATTATTAGTCTGTTTTATCTCATCCCATGAGTTTCTTCCTCACTTTTACCTTTCTGATTCTTCCCCCTTCCCAGTGGTGGGGAGGGAGTGAGCAACTGTGTGGTGCTTAGTTGCCAGCTGTGGTTAAAACACAACACCTGGATAAAAGGTGTTTTCCCCATTAGGACACCCAAGCAGAGGCACAGGTTGCCCAGAGAGGTGGTCCCAGACTGAATGAAGCCCTGATCAGTCTGGTCTGACCTCAGAGCTGACTCTGATGTGAGAGGTCAGACCAGAGGTACTGTGGTCCCCTCCTGCCCGTGTTATCCTGCAGACATAGAATCATAGAATCATAGAATGGTTTGGGTTGGAAGGGACCTTAAAGATCATCTAGTTCCAACCCCCCTGCCATGTGCAGGGACACCTTCCACTAGACCAGGTTGCTCAACATCACAGCAATGGCTCCACTTCCCTCTTGCTGTGTGTCCATAGCCACCCCTTGCTGTACCATGTACCTGCCTGCAAGGCTGAAACAGCTGGATGTGGAAAGCAGAGTAAGACAAGCATTTTCATCCCTCCTTATGAGTAGTTCTTGATGAAAAAAAAAACCCAAACAAACAAACCATTGCACCTTTACCTTACATTCACATAAACAGGTCAGAAAAGAATGATGAAACACCCTTTATCTCTCCACTGGGAAGTTCAAATGGGAATCTGGGCTATCTGCCTTGAAGACCTTGCCTTGAAGTTGGTGTATTTCCATAAGATATCCTAGAAGACAATAAAACCTCTGTGAGTAGTATATGAGCGTACATTTGTCTGTGATACTGTTCTAAGATTGCCTCAAGGATAGCTCTGGCCATGGATAAGGAGTTTTATTCCAGGCCAAACACACTGTTCATAATTGCTTAAAAAATCCGGAATCAAGTAGGTAGCAGTTGGACTAGATGACCGTTGTAGGTCCCTTTCAACTGAACTATGCTATTCTAAGTACTTCAAATGTTGTTCTTCAAACTTATTTTTGAGGGTTAAAAAAATTCCAGAATCCAGTGAAGAAATACAGAAATATTAAACTATATAAGCGTAAAACTGCGTATTTTGTTTTAACTCCTCCAAACTGGTATTACAGGAAGAGATAAAGAATTGCAGCATCACTGCCTGAGCAAGGATGAAAGAGCAGGTCCCGCAAACTGGGATGGAAAATCTCTTCTGTTGGGACTGTGTGTCACCGCAAGGACTGGATGTTATATATATATGATGAAATAGAGGCGGCAATTACTCCGAAAAGTACGAATTTCCACGCAGTATGTTTTTAAAATACAGCCAGGTATCCCAGTTTAAGCCAGCCATGACATGGAGCAATACAGCACTGATTCAGTCTTAATTCGCAGTCGCGTTTTTCCCTCCCCCCCGCCCGGCCCCAGCAGCGGGCAGAGCTTCGCGGGAGGCTCGGGGAGACGGGGACCGGGGGCTGCTCCCTCGCTCTCCACCACGAGAGGTCCCCCCAGCCCCGTGCGCGGGGCCCGGCCGCC
>NW_010240326.1:12915-13358 GCF_000690775.1 Eurypyga helias | reverse complement strand
GATCCTCTTCGTAGCTCCTGGATTAAGTGCCCTGATGAAGTATCAAATATTCTTATAAGGGTCCCCTTGAAAAGGAATCAAGCATCGTATGAGGAAAGCCGGAAGCCTCTCTTCACGTCTGCGAATGCATCCTAAAATCCCATCCCGCCAGCGTGCCCCACGCCCACACACGTGGGTTTTGCATCCCTGCACATTTGACAGAACCCCTCAATTTTTGGGAAGAACACTGGGTTCCCCCCGGCATCACCACCGTGTCTGATGATGACCCCCATCTGGGCCTTCAGCCGACTCGGGGTGGGTCACCCAGGTTACGTTCTAAAGCACCAGCGCAGCCCTGGCGTTCGCTCGCGGAGGGGAGACGCGCGTAAGGCCGCCTGCGCCCGGGTTCTCTGCATCATTCCTCACCCTCCCCATCCCCAGCGCTTGGTTTGCCTTGCGGCTGG
>NW_010240326.1:0-12774 GCF_000690775.1 Eurypyga helias | reverse complement strand
ACACACCACACTGCATGACAAACCGCGCTTGGGTCAGAGCGAGCTACGCCCGACACCGCGGTGCGTGCCAGAGCCATCGGGGGTTCTGTAGCTGAAGAGGAGCGGGTACCCCGTGCACACCCGGTGCACACCCAGTGCACAGAGGCATCTCTCCAGTCGCACACCAGCGAGTAACAGCCCAGCAGCGAGAGCATCAGGGGAGTGTCAGCTGAGGTCTGATGCCAAACACGAGCTTGAGAGGTTTCCTTACGCTGTGCTCGGTGCGGCAGTTGGCCCAGGCTCCTACCGCAGTCTGACCTCTCCCTACGCCAGAAAAGGAAGCTCTCCGTACAATCCAACCGCATCCTGGGCTGCAGCAGAAGTGTGGGCAGCAGGGTGAGGGAGGGGATTCTGCCCCTGTACTCTGCTATGGTGAGACCCCACCTGGAGTGCTGCGTCCAGCTAAGGAGCCCTCAACAGCAGAAGGATATTGACCACTTGGAGCGAGTCCAGAGGAGGCCACAGAGATGCTCCGAGGGCTGGAGCCCCTCTGCCATGGGGACAGGCTGAGAATTGGGCTTGTTCAGCCTGGAGAAGAGGAGGCTCCGGGGAGACCTTATAGCCCCTTCCAGTATCTGAAGGGGCTACAAGGAAGCTGGGGGGTACGTTTTACAAGGGCCTGTAGTGACAGGACAAGGGGGAATGGGTTTAAATTGAAAGTGGGGAGGTTTAGATTAGGTATTAGGAAGAAATTCTTCCTGGAGAGGGTGGGGAGGCACTGGGACAGGTTGCCCAGAGAAGCTGTGGATGCCCCATCCCCGGAAGTGTCCAAGGCCAGGCTGGATGAGGCTTGGAGCAACCTGGTCTAGTGGAAGGTGTCCCTGCCCATGGCAGGGGGGTTGGAACTGAATGATCCTTAAGGTCCTGCAGTCAGCTAAAACATAAACGCTACCTCAGGCACAGCCTCTGGATTGCTGCTGGGATATCCCAACAAAGCAGGAAAGACAGAGCCTGAGAACACGTATTTCAACAACAAATCTTCCACTTAGTTACTGTTTCTGTATCTTCCCTCTGAAAGGACGTGACTTCCTGTTTCAGGGGGACTTGCTACACTACAACGCAGAGGAGATCAGAGTTAGGGAATCATCCTTACTTTTTCCGATGCTGTTGCAATTCTTGTTCCCTGCAGGTTTAAAGCTATACAGCTCAACACTCCTTCATGGGCCGGTATGTCGACAGGAGGCTTTTCTGTATTCGCGAGATCCACTATCTGCACGTGCCCAGTGTGTGTCCCAGGAAATGCAAGAAGAGAATTATTACTATTTGGACAAAGGACACAGAGACCTAAAAGACAATAAAAAAAGAAAGACAAGAGACAGTAACTGTGTAGTTTCCATACCCTAATAAAGCTCTCAAACACTTCAGAATAAACAAACGTAACGTAGGAAATCAGAGTTTCATTCTAATGGAGGTTGCGCTACCCGAATGCAATCCGTCCCTCAGTGCAGAGCACAGGGAAGTAGGGGAGTCCCGTGATTTTAGCTTTCCATCATCACTATTGCCCAGTGATCGAGTTGTGGTTGTCCAGAACCCAGATGTTTTCAGAGATCAGCTCCATCAGGCTGTTGGAGCAAAGACTACGAAGCCCCAGAGGTCTCCTTAGCAGCCGGAAGCGGTAACAGTTGGCAAGAGGCGGTGCTTCAGTTTCTCCTCCGTCAGTAAAACTGACGGGCACTCATCCCCACCTGAACTTGGGTCTTAGGGCACTCTTCCTTTTGCAGCCCGCTTACAGCAGACCCCGCCTCTCCCAGGTGCCTGCTGACAGCGGGTGAATCCCCGCAGACTCAGTCCCCCGCCAGCGGAGCAATGAGCCTCTGCCGCCCCCAGCCCTGCCAGGCGGTTGGCATCCCGGCCCTGAGCACGGCCTGCCCTCCCGTGCCTGCTCCCAGCCGGCGTGAAACCCTCTGCAGAGGGCAACGCAACCTCCTGGTGGAGAAAACACCTTCCCAACGCCCACGCTGATCCTCCCGAGACACCGAGCACAGCCAACAGCCCTTGTTCTACTGTCTGGCACTACGGAGAATTCCGCTCCATCTTCCTGCAGCCGTAAGCCACGCACAGCTAGGCCAAAGCGTGCGGCTGACCCCGGAGGGTGCTCACCTCTTCCCTCTCAAGGCTCCTTCTGGACAGCACCTCCCTCTTCCAGTAAAGCCTACTGCAACAGGACCGTTTCCTTCGCTCAAACCCAGGCCCTACCGCTCCCACATGGAGCCTGGAGCTCCCACCACTCCACCACTGCACGAGACAGTGCCTGGCCTGGGGCACGAGTACTGGGCTTGGGTCAGGACACCGTCTGCTCCTTTCCCCAAAACCCACAGCCACACCTCGCTAATTAAAACAAAAGTGCCAGGTTGCTAATTAGGCTCAACACTGTAGAACAGAGCAGACCATGAGAAAAGAGGAATGATGCGCTTTTAACAGGGTCTGTGTTTATAATTAAGCTTTCAGCACAAAATACATCACATTTAAGAGCTGTATGTCGCCTTCTGTAAAGAGTCTGTACGGAATGAAACCTCTAACAGGAGTACCTGAAAAAGCCTTTTCTGTACCAAGCCTTAATAGACTTTAACAACCATCTTACAAACACCAAAGCATCTCCAAGAGGCACAACTGTGGTGCAGCAATCCAAAGCGACTTCCTAAGTGACCCGGATTCAGGCAGCTGAAGATACACAGCACGCGAAGAGCAGAGTAACCCTCCCTCCACTCCCCAGGCTCACACACAACTCACCTTTCGGGTTGTAGCAGGTTTCGAAGACGTGCAGCTGGTGGGGGTTGTGTGTGAACGTGAAAACTTTAATCATCGAGTCCAAGACAACCACAATCCTGAAAGAGACAAAACGTTCCTATGACTTGGGGTGGGTAAAACGGGGACATACATATTGATTCAGATCTGCCAAGGCTTTCAACTGCTTTAACGGCTAGATTCTCCCCCTCCCCGCAGAGTTATGGCCTTGCAAAAGCCACGCAACTGTGAGGCTGCAGAGCACTTCTCCACAGCTGTACAGCAGAACCCCTCTGCCCACACAGACTCCAGCAGCTGAAGATGCTCTTGCTCTGGAGATCCGTTTGAAATCCCTTCACACCTACAAAAAGGCAGCAGTAGCCACATGAGAACGTTTCCCTCCGACAGGGGCCAGGGAGCCTTCCAGGCTTGGCACCCGGGCTTAGGATACCAGGGCTGTGATCTGTTAACACCCAATGCCTGCCCCCAAAAGCCTGCTTTACCCTAATTGCATGATCTCATTCTTTCCACAGACTGCTGGCACTGGATGAGAACAGCCTCCAAAGCCAAGCTGCGTGTTCAGAACACGATCTTTGCACCTACCTATCTCTTCGCAGCTTAACTGCTTTGACTTCTGTCGAAAACTCTATCTCAATGACAGTCTTCTTCTTCAGGTCATCCCAGATCATCACTGGAAGAGTGCAGAGATTGCATCAGATCATCAAGGCATCTCCAGAGAGCCACACTGTCTCCACTCTAACAACTTCTGGCTTCTGAGAAGATGGCACACCCAACAGCCAAGCAGAGTGGCATCCCGCTAACCAGAAGGTGTTCAGCTACCACGCATCAGCCAGCTCCTTCGCACCCGCCCCCTCCTCCCTGCTGACTCGTGCAGGTAGGAGCTGGAGCACTCTAACCACAAAAGCTCACAATAAAAATACATTTTTCTAAAAGAAAATTGGGGTGGTTTTTGTTTGCCCTGAGCCTTATCAAAGAAATACAGCAGCAAAACCAAAGCAGCATGGTAGGCTACACAGCGTGCCAGCCAGGGACCTTTCTCCCTCAAGTTGCTGAGCCAGAGTGTCTCTGCAGAGTTACCCCGTGAGAATCACAGAAGCACTAAGGTTGGAAAAGAACTCTAAGATTATCCAACCCAACCATCAACCCAACACGACCGTACCCACTAGACCATGTCCTCAAGCGCCACGTCTACATGTGCCCTGAACACCTCCGGGGCGGCACAGCCTTGGTCAGCAGGTCACTGCAGGCAGCTGCCCGTTAGCCTGGCAGCAACAGCGACGTGGTGTTTCACCACGAGACGTTCTGTCTGGGAGTTTCACACAGAACACCTGTGAGACCTACTCCAAGACTCACCTTTGTTAGGTGGGTACTTCGGCTTTTTTCCTCCACCTACTAGTGCTAAATAGTTGCAGCGAAACAACATTTCGACGTGGCCAACGCCGCCTTCTAGAAATTCTGAAAGACAAACGTATTTTAGTTGTGTCAGAACCTGTTAAACTGCCATCTCATTTGTAACACTGCTACCAGAAATGCTGGCGTTCTCTAGCGCTGCTCCCAGGCGCCTCAGAGGCGCAGCATCTCCCTGCCCTGGCCGGCCTTAAACAGGGAATCCTCTGGGACAGGGATGACGGACAGGAGATCTGACTGAACGGGTGGGGCTTTGGGGAATTTTGGTTTGTATGCTTAACATTAGGATTCTCAGCAGCTGCTTTATTTTTCACAGCAAGGAAGATCACCGTGGTTGTCACGCAGGCGGGACAGCTCTCGTTTTCACATGCAGAGAGAACACAGCGAGGTTTCACAGTTACATTAAAACGTGCTGCATGACAGGAGATGCAGCGGCGTCACCAGGGCAGCTGGGTCACTTCTGTAAGACACCAGGCTTGTAAACGTGTTCAGAACGAGCGTCCAGTTAGCCCAAGTTCCTTCCCTCACGCGCGCACGTTGCAGACCTGGTGTTGCTCTGTTCTGCTCACTCTGCATCTGCAGAAATGCCAACAGCACTCCTGAGCACAAACCTTTTTGTTTGCAGGGGGATGTGTCTTCATAGACTTGGAGGATTCGAGGGAGGAAGGGAAAGGCACGTAGGTGTGACTGAGCTAGACCCTAGAGCTGTTCTCTACAAGAGGCAGGGAGTACGGTCCAGCTCCAGCGAGCCGCCGCTCGCTACCGCAGGAAGCCGTGACAGCGAGAGAGACCGGCTGGTGCAGTTTCCCTTTTGTAGTGCAAGGAAAAGGGTTTTTCTTTAAGCATCTCAGCTGCAGAGGAAGCAGAGTGAGGTGCCATGCTCATGGTGCAGGTGGAGGAACAAATATCAACCAGGGGGTTTTATACCAGAAGAATTTTTCTGTTTGATGGCATTCGAGGCAGGACTTGGCTTTGCTTGCACAGCTGAGGGGGATGCCTGGCGTTCCAAGAGGGGACTGAACTGTCAGGAGCAGAGGCTGTAACTGTGGCCTTCAAGGCAGGTGAGCAAAGTTAAAAAACAAACTTCTGCTTTAAGAGACCGTGCAGTTACTCCACACGCTGGCAGGCGGCAGCGGGAAAGGTGGATGAAACCAGGAAACCATTTCATAGCCAGAGGAAGAGGTGACGTTTCTTTCACAAGGCCTCGAGAGAGACCTGCTGGCAGAAACCAGCGAGAGGGTCTGAGGAGCTGGGAGGAAGCACCACGCTGGAGAGACGGAGGCATGTGCGCGAGGGGCAGGGCAAGGGAGGCGATGCAGTTAGACACGGCAGCGCATCTGGGTGAGGGATGTCTGTGGGACATGACCGCACACGCTGAAGGTGGATGTCTGGGAAGGGATCCATACCGGAGCAGTAAAGCCCTGGATTTCCTACAAGTCCGTGTGGTTTCTTCAACAGAAACGGACTGCCGTTCTTTTGACTGCCACAAGTCCGTGTGGTTTCTTCAACAGCAGTTTTGACTGCTGAGTTTCCTTCCTGAACAGTCGCACTTGGACACCACCCCCCTGCACCAGATCCTCCTCTTAACTCCATTAAAGCGTCTAAAGCACGACAGTGGACTTTGTAACGAAGAGGAATTATCACGGCAACAAACCGTCTCAGAGCAGTCAGGAACGACAGCCCGAGACAAGTTAAGAACGCGCCATGTGTTCTGGATCGGTGTTAGAACAGACACTTCAGTCACTGTCTTCACAGTGCTGGCAGGCGATGCCTGCGCAGGGAACTCCGTGCAACGCTAGGATGTAAGAGGGAAGCCCGGGTGTAACAGCTGAGACTTGGTGTCATGCTAGGGTAGAGATCAATTGGATAGTCCCGGATGGAGACTGTCTGTCTCCGGTAGGTTCAAACACACAGGGAAGCTGCACAAGATCTCTCTGTAGCTCTGCAGCCAGCACAGCCTGACCTCTTGGAATCTGGAGGCAGTCTGGCTCAAAGAAATGTGTCAGGACAGGAGTCCTGGAATTCTGTCCAGAGCTACTGGCAGGGGGGTTTTGGCAAGGAACTCAGCAGGGCTTCAACCTCAATTCTCACCCTTTCAGCACACCATCACAGATGATAGTCCCAAGGCACGTCGCTTATGAGAGAACAGAAGATGCTCCGAGGGCTGGAGCACCTCTGCTATGGGGACAGGCTGAGAGTTGGGCTTGTTCAGCCTGGAGAAGAGAAGGCTCCGGGGAGACCTTATAGCACCTTCCAGTGCCTGAAGGGGCTACAAGGAAGCTGGGGGGGACTTTTTACAAGGGTCTGTAGTGACAGGACAAGGGGTAACGGGTTTAAATTGAAAGTGGGGAGGTTTAGATTAGATATCAGGAAGAAGTTCTTCCAGGAGAGGGTGGTTCAGCACTGGGACAGGTTGCCCAGAGAAGCTGTGGATGCCCCATCCCTGGAAGTGTCCAAGGCCAGGCTGGATGAGGCTTGGAGCAACCTGGTCTGGTGGAAGGTGTCCCTGCCCATGGCAGGGGGGTTGGAACTGGATGGTCTTTAAGGTCCCTTCCCACCCAAACCATTCTATGGTTCTATGAGAAAACAGCTTTCAGCTTGGGCCGCATGAACAGTGACTGAAATCTCTTACAGCACTAGGAAGTGCAAGCCTGCCTGGCTGCACAGGAATTGCCGTTTCAAATACATTTCTCCTTATTAAATCTTTTCTATCGCCACAGGCTGGAGGTGCTGGGAAACCCGTTCAGCATGTCAGCTTTCTTCCTAGGTTTAGGGCTAGAATCACATGGCTAGGATTAATTTTCCCTTATTTCAACTCGGTTATATTTGCTTCCTGATAAAGAAGCCCCACTATCTGTTACTACAGTTCATGTAGTCGTTCCTGTTAAGACATGATACTGGGTTTATCACCTCAAGATCCTCCCAGATGTTTTTAAGTGTGCAGTGAATCTAAAGTTTGGAGCATCAGAGGTCTGAGCTCACAGTGCTCTTGCGTGCATTACTCGTAGGAAATGCTATGTTTAGATTCCCAGTAAAAAGGCGTTAGATTGATTGCTGTACCAGATACGGCACAAGAACCGAACGACTCTCGATGGTACCTAACGCCACCGCAGCCAGCAACTCTTCCCCCACTGCCAATAACCAGCAACAGCTCGCGCAGTTCAGCCTCTGGGAGAAGGGGAGACAAACGCATCCTCAGCCAGGTGTGTGCAGATTCACGGCACCTGAACATCTCACCAGGCAGTGGCAGAAGCGACTGTCCCTTTGGGACCAGCATGGCCTTCCCTTCTTCAGGCTTCCTTCCAAGCCTGCCAGCGACGGAGCGGCACAAGCTACCAAGAACCTTACAGAAAGAACTGAGGAGACAGAGCTTCCAGCACAAACTGGCATGGCATACATAGTAAGCATTTTACCTTGTTTCTCTTTTTCTTTGAGTGGATCTGCATTATAAACCCGGAATCCATTTTCCATTCCACATGCAAAGCATCCTGTAGTAAAAAGCACACATACAGACACATATATAGTAACTGCGAGATACACCCAGGGACTAAGCGAGAGGTAGAGGGTTAAGAGCGTCACTCGGTAACAGCCTGTTAAACTGGGCTGGAGACCGCGTGCAGGCTCTGTTCGTGGTGGCAAGTACGAGTCGTTCGGAGCAGCTGTCCTCTGCTGGAAGTGGGAAGGTCTCAATATTCCTTTTAGACAGATGAGAAAGCAAGGGAAGGAAAGAGAATGATTCCCAACCCACCTGTACCCACTGCCATGCACTACGGGGGGAAGGAAATCTCCATTTGGACTTCCACAGCCCAACAGTCGTTACGGAGCCAAACCCCTCCTTTCTTATTAGATCCAAATCTGCACTGCGACTCCAACCCTGTGAACTATGACCCGCTGCTCGTGTTTCCACACGAGAGCTGCTCACACGCAGTTTTTACGAACGCTCCAGCGGGAGCCTACCGAGTCAGATGCCACAGGTACAGGCCAGTAGCTCCAGTCCAGGGGATGACTAGAAGCCAGGTGAGTTACATTCACGTGCAGAATTACGCGTGTGCCTTTTCAGTGCAATCCAAACTCCCCCACTCCTGTCCTGCTGCTTTACTCGCTGAGGGGGGAGGGCAGTTACTAGCACACAGAACTGCCAAGTGCAGCACAGCTAGCGTCGCGAGAGGCAGGCTGACAGACGATTAGCTGCCACACGGTCCGTATGTGCTGGATAACGAATCCAGTTAACATCTTCAAGGTACTCGAACAGAGATATTCAGATTACAGTGCACAAGAGTAAAACCAGACTAATGACTGCAATGATTTTAACACCCCTAATCCAAATCAAGAAGCTATGTCTGTATGTACTCCTTCCCCAAACCTATACCCAAAACCAGAGGGTGGGTGGGGAAAGGATGGTGGGAAGGCTTCACTCCCAACGTAAGGTCTCCAAACCATTTGCTCGTAGCCAGGGACCCGTGATTTCCGCCACGCAGACCAGACTGGTTTGCTGCGGAGTGACGGCTCAGAAGCTGGCAAAAAGGCTGGGGCCGTTTCAGGAACTCCTGGCTCCAAAGGTGGACAAACAGCCAGCAGTGCCTCTCCCGGCACAGGAGCGACTGCGGTCTGCGCCCCACGGCCCTAACGAAAGCTCAGCTGAGAAAGCTGCATGCGCTCGCTGAAAAGCCAGTGAGCAAGAGTCAGTGACGCTCCTATCTCACGCAGGTTAAGCTGTCAGAAGACTCAACTCTGCTGGGGACGTGTTTTTCTTTTTTTCTGGCCATTGCAACAGCGACTGCTGTAAAGGAAATCCACTACGCAGCACAAACAATACAAAAATGTGTAATAAACAACAGCGTTAGTTTAAAAACTCCACCATTTGGGAGAAATGATGCAGCCAGTCTGAGATTCCTTTTTAATACTTCAGGAGTTTCCTTCAAGTAGGACCACTTAAAAAAACCCAACCAAGCACACAACCCCCAACCAACCAAAACTCAGCAGCCACAGAAAAAGGCACCACACGCATCCTCTGCTGTCAGACCAGTGTCTTATGCGGTGTGGGGGGGTGTGTGTTTGCCAGCATCCGTGGGGTTCCTACTCACTGAACTCACACGTACAAAGGAAAAATGACTATGGGATTCATCTCTGCACTCTGCGATGGAGAAAGGAAACAATTTAATCCTCTTAGTCTACGTACAGTCATGGACCCAAAGTACAGGGCTGCGCAAACAGCACAGAAGGTGGCAAAACAGTGAAGACAGACACCCCCACAAACCCTACTCCCCCAACCAGAGGCACAGACACAACTTCACCCCGTCCGAGATGCTGTAATGAATGAAACACAAAAGGTGCTTGTTTACATGTAAACACCTAGAGGGTGGTTAACCAGCCTATAATGATTAGATTAGCAAACATAGCAAAACAGCCACTTTTAAGCCAACTATATTCACTTCTCCTCCCTCTCTGCGCATCGTCCCTTCGTTGGCCCTGCCAGCCGAGCGCGTAGGGGTGCGCAGCGCTGAAACGGCCGCGCGGGTAAGGTGCCACCCCGTGCCGTACGCTTCCCTGGGAGAACTAGAAAGCGAGTTACAACGGACACATTTCTCTCTACACAAAGCCGTACCATACAGGATGAGAACAGATCTGTTGCTGGTAGCTGTAGTGTGTAGCCATGTAATTATTTTTCCCGCAGCAGCTTTATAACACAGCATCGCGTTTCCAGGAGAGATGGAGAGGGACGCTGACGCTGTTCCATAGCAGAAGAGCTCTGTAGGGTTTTACTGGTGTCAGTACCAGCAGCTTGTAGCAAACCCAATCAGAACACGCCTAATGCAATCAAACGCAGACATGACGTTTCCTGTAGCACCACTACAGCTCTTCTGCAGGGCCAGACTCGTGACTAAGACGTGGGCTGCTTTTAATGCCTTGGGAATATCTACATTTTTACCTGGAGACAATACACCCGGACTGAGGGCGTGTGAGGAACAGCAATAGTGCCCCAGAGTCGATCATTACCAACAGAGGCACAAAGTTCTCTGTCATGGCAACCCCGCAGCCAAACAAGGGGAAAAAAAACCCATACAGGAAGACGACTGCTACTCATTCAATTCCAGGTTACAGGAAAGGCTTCAGAGCCCCATGTTTCCCACCTGCCTGACCGCAGTGAGATGACAAGTTCGACAGCTCAGCACAGCCTGCAGGCTCTGCTGTAGGAGAGCTGGGGCTGGGCTGCCAGAAAAGGGAGTTGCGGCAACAGCAGGCATGCCTCCTGCCAGGGGAGGTTCACATCTCCTTTAAGAAGGGACAGACACGCTGCCAAAGAGCCACCCACAGATGACAACTCCGATACTTCCATAAAACCCAATCAGAGGCTAGGAAAAACAATCTGGGCAGAACTACCACCCTAACCCGCAGCAGTGCTTGTTCCTGCAGCAGAAGTACTGTTTGCCAGCAGTCCCAGGGAGGCCACAGTGGGTTTTGTTTTTCTAAAACCAAAGAAAAAGGAAGGGTTGTTACTGACTACCCCAGAAGATGCCACAAGCTGAAGGGGGCACGCTGACATAAAGAACTCCGCAGGCTTTAGGGCCTAAGCTCCAGAAGTTGCAACAGTGAGGTCTAGGGCTGCGGCAGGGGCAGTTCCCAGCATGTTTTCCTCCCCACAGCAAACTTTACCTAAAGCCGTAGGAGAGCACAGAATCCCACTAACACTGCTGGGGTCCTAGAGCCAAGCACTGCAGTCCACTAAAGGAGAGGAAGTGAATAAGCCAAGTGTTTCACCACCAAAACGCGCCCACACCGCAGTTTCCAAACTAGTTTTGGACTACCACAGCGACAGAAGAGGCTCCTGTCAGCAACTTACACGTACCCTGTGCAGTGCGGTAATTTATTATGATGTTTTATCTATTCATTTCTGTAAAGCACTTGAATGTCCTTCTGAAAGCACTCAAAACGTGCCTGAAATCAGGAGTACCCCAGCTTGAAATTCAGACCCTGAAGTCAGTGTTCTAAAACAGCTGAGCACACCTTGCAATAAGGGCCTGCCTTTTCCGTTTGTTACATTGTTTCTTTATTTTTATTCATTTAAACCCGGAATTGGCAAAGGCACCCAATACCAAAATATAGTATCACTCAGAGCAAAGGAGGCACGTTTCAGGAAAACCTGCAGGCACTTGTCAGTCATGGGAGCCAAGGCTTGGAGAGACTTACTACAGCATTCCTCCCATCTTCCTATCGCTATGGGATTGGCTCGTCTTCCTAAGAAATTAGGTTATTGTGACAATATATGCAGACACCCACACTACTAAGCTTCAGCACCCAAGTGATTCACATCTCTATTTTTGGTAGAGGCGACAAGGAAGAAGTGAGCTTTTCCTCTTATCTCCTCTTTGAGCAGCCAAAGAATTACCATCCCTTTAACATTTTACTAATTTAGGGCCTTTTTTAAAAGTTAGCACACTGCCTACAGTTCAGAACTCATCATTCCCAAGCAGGAAAGGCTCCAGGAACCTGCAAATGAGAGCCAAACGTGGGTTTTGTTCAAGTTTGTTGTTATTCCGTTGGCTGGCCAGGCTAGGAAGCACAGGACTGGAATGCTGTAAGGAATAAACTTCTCAGCTTACAGATTCCCAGGACAAATTCCTTAACATACTTTGCATGTGACATTATTCAAAAAAGTGTTCATGTTGCATTTACTGATACAGAATTTAAGGAAGCCTTTGCAACAGAAAACAAGTTTTACATGCTAAAAGATGATTCTAACGGTATTTTAGCTTCTTACATAGTTCTCTTTATAACCCAGCCCCACCCTAGGCCAAGCATCAAACATCACTGCCTCACTACAGATCCCTGCAGGTCTGAAATAACGCTCACAAATCCCTTTTTCCATCCTTGTTGCAAATGCAAGATGAAAACAAGCATAGAATTGCTGAAAACCAGACTAGTGCATTGTTTTCTCTTCAACAGGCCAGCATGAAGAGAGCTACCAAGCAGCTCACTTCACTACTAGCTGGATATACTGCTGACAAAAGGTCAGCTGGGGTGTTAGACTAGAACCAACAGAACAATTTGTGTTTACACACGACTTCACCAGCATCAGCAACAGGTACATGAACTGCAGTCTACAAGGAGAGGCTGCGAGACTGTCTTAGGCAAGAGTATTATTTGTCAAGACAAAAGGATATTACAAAACTATGACCTTCTTATTCCTAGTCCACAAAAATGACACTTACTCATAAGACCGGTGCTATTTTTATGTTGCAAAAGCAATACAAGACATAGGCACCCCCTTTCTAGAAAAGGCCTTCCCCTTTCTGACAAAACCACCCCAAGCATTCGGTTCTGAAGCTGTTCAGTGGCCCGCGTGCCTGCACTCGTCCGCCAACAGCATCAGTAGCTTTGATCACCGTTGTCAAGATAACAAATGGGACAGAAAAAGAAAAGTTACACCAGTGATTCTGAACGCAGAGTGCTCACCCTGAGAAAGCGCCGTTCTGCGAGCACCCTCTCCGGCAAGGCGAGGGCAGAAGCGCAGCCCCTGCGGCGCCGGGGGGAAGGCGGGCAGCCCCGCAAGCAGCGCCGGGGGGAAGGCAGGCCTTGCAGCAC
>NW_010240325.1:884-8432 GCF_000690775.1 Eurypyga helias | reverse complement strand
ATCCACTCTCCACCCAGCCTGTATCGAATAGCCCTTATTTGCTATGAATAAACACTAGTGTAGTAATAACCTCTGACCGTCCTAAATCACTTGGACTGTCCTAAAAGTCTCATGACAGTCCTGTCACTCACTGTGCGGCATTGGGCAGGTATCCTCTGCAGCCGTTCCGGTAACGCTCTCACGTGGGAGCGCAGCTCTCAAACCACCTCAGTGTACCTTTCAACAGTTAGTCATCAGGGGAAACGTGACAGGCCTGAAACTCACATTCAGAGGGACTCGAGTGCTTTGCCTCCCTGAGCTTTGTACAGCAGCAAAGCATCCCGCTGTGTTCAAGGTGCTCGAGTTGGCCTGCGATATACAGGCTGCCTCAATACTCTGTTTTTTCTAGGTCGTGGCAGAAATGCATGCAAATATAGTGGGTTTTTTTGTAGTTGTCAATGTAACCAATTATAATGCTGTAAACTGATTATCTGTTCCCTTTTCCTCTCTACCTGCTTGTGCCAGTACAGACTTTAAAGGTCTCTTCGCAGACAAACTTTCTCTCTCGGGCATGGTGGTATCCAATATTTTATTTCTTCGAGAAGAATGTGCAAGGCTCTGTGCCTTGCAGCTTCTCCTGGCCCATATCTTGGCCTCCCAGCTGCTTCAAATCCTCATGCAAAAAGTATTCACGGGTTCAGAAGACAGGAGAGGACAATGAGAAATCTACCTGAAGGAGAGGAGGAAAGCATCTGCTCTGGGTTGGCTTTTTTTTTTTTAACCAAAACATTAATGCTGTAACCAAAGTTCTCAAGAGGACAACGCTGTAACTGAAGAGGTGGACCAAGCATCTGTGCAATTGATTGGAAAGACAGTTGTAGACAGAGAGAACTGCCGTTTCACGTGGCTTCCTGCCGGTCATCGGGCTGTACAGACCTATCCTACCCTACTCTTCAGGGCTAATGGAACGCACCACCCATGGGACTTTTTTTTTTTTACTAAAGAAAATGTGGAGCAGGACTTCGCTTTACTAATGAGAGAAGTGCCAAAGACCACAGTAACACTTGCATTACTAACTGTCACTCCTCCACGGAAGCACCCAAAAATCTCATCCTCGGCGTTCTGGAGCGCCTGAGGGTAAAAACATCCTAAAATGTAAAGGCACCGTATTGGGATATAAAAAGAATAACACGGTTGTGGGAAGTGGCTTGTTGCATTATTCTTGCTGATGAAGGCAAGGCCTTTGTGTGACTGGTACAGCTGGAAGCGAGTCTGGGCTCTTTTACACTCTGGGTACGAATATCGTAACGCCCCTACAATACCACTTACCGCCGCCGTCTCCCGTATATTCTACTATATACAGATTTTTACATTTTTATTAGTAATTTTATATTTAAACTGTTGTGCTACCTGCTGACTCTGCAGATTAGGAATAGCTGCCGCCATCAGAGCTCAAGGAGCCAAAACCTTTTTTTTTAAAACGAAGGAGAGTTTCAAATTGGGAATCCTCAAGTGCAGTTTGGCCTTGCGCACGTAGCTCTAGGGTGCCTGCTGGTGTCTGTGTGCGCAGATCCACCCCGAAGCGCGCGCCTGCGCTGTGGTGAAACACCTGCTAAACGAAGCGGGAAGGGTGATCATACTGTGCTTGACTCGGGCAGGAGTCCTGCGGGTCTCAGCCGCTTGAGGAGCGCAAGGCCAGGTCCAGGATGGGGCTATATTTACAATAAAAACCGGAATTTTAGTAGCGATCTCTTGCCGAAACCATGTAGCAGGTTTGCTTGGGAGCCACAGTTCTGCAGTGAGGTGTGTCTGTACCTGCTGGCATACGTCTCTGATTTAAAGAGCCGAGGTGAATACCTACAGCAGTAGCATTTCTGGGGTTATTCCTGAAACCATTTCATTTTCGGTGTCGCTGTGGTAGAACTCACATGCAGATTCCTTTTTCCCGGGGTTTCAGTGGCTGTTTAAGCAAGTTGGCTGAGAATGTGGGAAATTACCGTGGCAAACGCGGAACAAACCCACAGATTAGCAGCAGCTACCTGCTTCTTGCTGGTTTTTACTCTTCTGTATTGTTGGGAAAGCAGGGTAGAAAGTTAGCGCACCGTGTTTAACCATTTCTGTTCTGTATTAAAACAGCTACCGGGTTCTTGTTGGGTTTTATTGTTGTTGGGAAAGCAATTAGCACACCGTGTTTAACCGTTTACGTTCTGTATTAATTTCTGCAGTTAATTTTATTTTCAGCTCTTCGGTAAAACCTGATGGCGAAGGTCAAACTGCATTAAATGTTGAAGTGATGCTGATATAAAGGAAATGCTGCTTATTTTAAGAGTGTCTTCAGCTGAGTGACAAGTGTGGACACAGTTTAAATGACAACTTGTTTTTAAAAAGTCCAGTTCAAGTTATAAAATGCAATACAGAGTGTTCAAATACGACTTTTTTTCTTCCGTTAAGGGGATCAATTGCTGGATTCTACTTGAGAATTATTAATGTGCATTTGGGATATTTTTGTGCGTTACCAAAGTGATACAATAAACAATGTTCCTTACAATGCATCCTGGGTGAAACTTAGCTAAGAGAAATTCTGCTGGTGGTTGGCTCCGTTGTTTAAAACGAGCATCTAAGGCTCTCCCAGCTTCCCCCCGGAAGCTGTGTGTGCAGGCACACCCGTGTGCATTTGCAATCTCTTGGCAGACCCTGAGCAGCTAAAAAGCCAGGTACTGAAACATTTATATGAAAGTCCTTTTTCTGAGTCATATAAATGTCAGCCTGTGGATCTCCCAAGATACTTGCTGTATCGATACCACTTCATGGAGCATCACAGGGGTTTGGAAGCTGAATTCCAAGCTTTGACGTGGTCATGTTAAGCTACTTGCAGTAATACTGTCTTTTAGAAGTGGTGAATTAGCAGTAACCATGCCTTGAAAATAACGTGGGGAGCTGAGCCAGCGGTTTTCATCTGGTGGCCAAACAAGAAGTACTTTGATAGTCCAGAGAGCTAACTGTCTGCGTAAGCAGCGCCCTGTCTGGGTGGGATTTCTGTAACACATTTGCCATGTAGGATTCCTTCCTGCAAGATGAGGTGTTTGGGTTTTTTTACGCTTATTTCTGGAAGGAAAAAATAGGCCAGTGATGAAATACAGCCAAGTGAAGATGATGCTTGTGCTGGGCAGTGTGAGCTTTCATTCTACTTTCCTTCTCAGAGGGCTGGAGCACCTCTCTTATGACGAAAAGCTGCGAGAACTGGGCTTGTTCAGCCTGGAGAAGAGGAGGCTCCGAGGAGACCTCATTGCAGCTTTCCAGTATCTGAAGGGGCTACAAGGGTGCTGGGAGAGGACTTTTTACAAGAGCCTGTAGTGACAGGACAAGGGGGAACGGGGATAAATTGAAATCAGGGAGGTTTAGATTAGATATCAGGAAGAAATTCTTCACAGAGAGGGTGGGGAGGCACTGGGACAGGTTGCCCAGAGAAGCTGTGGATGCCCCATCCCTGGATGTCTTCAAGGCCAGGCTGGATGAGGCTTGGAGCAACCTGGTCTAGTGGAAGGTGTCCCTGCCCATGGCAGGGGGGTTGGAACTGGATGGTCTTTAAGGTCCCTTCCAACCCAAACCATTCTATGATTCTACTGCTGACTTGGGTGGGAACTTCCTTTGTAAAGCCAAAGGAAAGTCCGAATGGCAGCCCTCGCCCAAAGTACGGGATTCCTGCTCTGGCTCAGCATTAAGTGCTCAAATCTTCTCTGCTGTATCACAGCCCTCAAAGCAGTGTGTGTGTGTGTGTGTGTGTGTGATTACCAGACCCCCCCCTTCTCCTCTCTCAATAGCTTCCGGTTCCTTTTGCAGGCTTGGATGGTATAAACGTATTTGCAAACCCTTTAGGCCTAGAGGGAAGGGGGAGAAAGGGGGTCAGTAATGGTGTGTGCCAGTGCTTATGGCCCTCGGAGTTTGTCCAATCCAAACCACAGCTGGCACGTCAAAGTTCCTAATTCAGAACTCGGTGATTGCTGTATGTCAGCGCTGTGCGGTTGGCAACAGGGGTTCATGCGGAGGAGAAGGGATTGCAGTGGGGAAGAGGACAGGAGAAACTTCAGCTTCACTGGGTGCAGCGGTTGCTTGCTTGCAGGCTTATTGGGGCTGCACGTGCCCAACACGGGGCGGTATTGCACTGCAACTGTGTTGTCCTGGAGTTAGAAGGACCTTTCTTACGGATGTCACATCAGTGTCACTGTCACCCTGGAGTGCTCATTCTCTCTGCCCACGAGCATTTACGTGTGGAATGTCCCAGACCTGTAGAAGAACAAAAGGCACTGCGTGTGTGCACCTGGCACCTCAGTAGGACTCGGACACTGCTGGCTACGTTGTGGTTATGCAATGAGCTTTCTCAAATGGCTAACCTAAACTTAAGCCTGGATTTACAAGGTTAATTGGAACGTTTAAGGAACGTGCCGCTGCGTGTGCTGCAGAGGCCTGATGCCAGTGCTGGGCATGAACAGCTCACGTGAAAGCACAGTACGCTGATGCTCTGAGGGTGTGTGGTGTACGTGGGAGTGAATGGGAATGGTTGTTGGCTGCTGGAAAGAGCTACCGTGGGGCGGTAGCAGGGAGAGCTGTGCTGAACGCTGCTGCCAGCTCTAGGAGTGGGTTAGCTTCCCCCTTAAAAAAAGCAAGGGGGTGGGTGAGAGGGAGGCAGGAGAAATCCCTGCCTGTCTCCAAGGCCAGGCTGGATGAGGCTTGGAGCAACCTGGGCTATGGAAGGTGTCCCTGCCCATGGCACGGGGTGGGCTTTGAGGTCCCTTCAACCCAAACCATTCTGGGATTCCATGAAATCGAGGCTGTATTTCTGTGTGAGGATACCTTCACATAATAGAGAAATAAAGCTCAGTAACAGGGGCAGAACTGGGGGTATTTGAAGAGATGAGAGAAAATTCTCTTAATCAGATTATTGCAAATCCACTTATCTGCATCTTAAACCAGAACCTGTTCGAACTCTGCCTTCCTCCCAGCATTAGTGTCTGTCTGAGCAGTTTGTCCTAAGTTGGCTGGTACCAACCCAAATTCTCCTTCCTCATTTCGGTAGATAGGAAGTACGATTCGCAGTTCCACAGACCAAATCCATGAACTTCTGTGCAAGGTGAATTCATTCCATTTGCTTTCAATGGACTTTCCCACAGCTGCCCTTTTTAACTTAAACTGTCTTAAAGGTTCACGGGGTAATGTTGGAAACCTGCCCAATCCGTCAGATGTACGGGAACCGTTTTTCCTTACTGGCAGGCTGTAGAGCTCCACTGTCACCTTGACACTTTACAGTGTGTGGAACTGCCCTAGAAGTGTCCTGTTCACACACAGATTTGGGTGATCTTGTTAGATTGAGCACTTCTGCATGTAGGTGTTTGCATCAGGCCCTGTATAATCGGTGGCTGAAATTCAGTTCCTGGAAATGGGGTCTTTGAGACAAGCACTTCTGTCAGACACCCTCCAGAATCACGGAATGGTTTGGGTTGGAAGTGACCTTAAAGCCCATCTAGTTCCAACCCCCTGCCATGGGCAGGGACAACTTCCATAGCCCAGGTTGCTCCAAGCCTCATCCAGCCTGGCCTTGGACACGCCCAGGGATGGGGCATCCACAGCTTCTCTGGGCAGCGTGCTGCTGCCTCAGGGCGTGTGAGACAAGTATCCTAGTGCTGAGTAACTGAGAACGAAGACAAAGGCTTTTTTTTTTCTAGTATTGACAAGAAAAAAAGGAGATGAAAACACTGAAGTAGATGGTGAGCACATACTGCTTTTTCCATGAATCTGAGCTACAGCTACACCAGAATTAAATTGTTTGTGTAATAGTGCTGCGGAAAAACCCTCACGAGGAAACAGGCACTGTTAGACCCTCGTAGAGTGCAGATGTGTCTGTGCTGGGTCTCATCCGAGACGAACAGCAGAAACCCAAACCCCGCTCGGAGAGATGTTCGGAGACTTTCACGTCAGCAAATTCTTGTGAGCTGCCCTCCCAGCTGTCACTGCTAGATCCTGAACCAAGGACGGAGCGCTGCACTGCTGAAAGCGTCCTGAGGCTTTGTCCGGTTGGCTCAAGTTCCCTGGGATTCATCCACCTGATTAAACCTCGTTAGCCCCGAAAGTAGCACAGAAGAATTTTGGGTTAGGTGCAGGTAACCTAAAATACTGGTGTGCAGAAGGTTCCGAACTCCTCTTTGATTTCGGGAGGCAGTCATTGCTGACAAAACCTTCGGAATGGTGTTGTGAGGTGGAGTAAGGAGCTGGTGCAGTCTGACCCGCTGGTGGTGGGGAAACCCAGCGCTTAGAACCGGGGGGGACTTGCCCTGTTGCAGTGCAAATGCCGTAATGGCTGGGGACTCGGCGCTCAGCCAGCGCCGTGAGCGGTTGGCCTGCGGTGGGCTACGCGTTAAAGATGCAGCCTGGGCAGGGGGAGAGGGTCGCCGGGCTGCTGCTGGAAGAGGAGCTGGTGGATTCGAACTGGAACTCGGCTGATGGCGGCTGCGTGCTGCTGGCAGCCTTGCCGTACCACGGTGAGAAGGGATGCGGCATTCTGCTGTCACGTCCAGTGCTCGCTCCCTCAGGTGATGTCGTGTCGCTTGGGCAGCCCTTCCCTGGGAGAGGCAGCCCTTTTCTTCCTGCCTGGTTACTGGTAGCTGGCTTTAGTTCCGGGAAACGCCGACGGGAAAGATGTAGGGCAGCCCTTCTCCTCGGAGCTGCTCTCCACCCACTCTCCACCAGCCTGTCCTTGTGCTGGGATTGCCCCGACCCACGGGCAGGACCTTGCCCTTGGCCTTGTTGAACTCCATGGGGTTGGCACGGTCCCACCTCTCCAGCCTGTCCAGGTCCCTCTGGATGCCTGTTGTACATGGTGCTGAAGCCATTCCCACGCCGCTCTGCGCGGGTGTCTTCCAGCAGATGTGCCGTCCCTTCGAGCGACGCCTCAGCTCTCGCTTTGCCCGCCGCGTAACAAGGTCTGCAGGGGTCAGCGTTCGTGAGACTGCAGAGGTGCCGTGCAGCAGACGCCCCTCGGTGCCTGCTGAGAGTCATTTCCACAAAATAACGTCGCTGAAACCTGTCTGAAGGCAACTTCTGCATAGTTTGTTTTTAGGTTAAAAGTGGTTGGAAACTACTCCGAGGTGAAGGCGGCGTGAGCGGCTGGGGAGCCGGGCCGCGTCCTAATCCGCTGGCGTGCGTACCTGGCATTCTTCAGGCACGTGAGCTGCGCTTACAGGGAGCGGCTCTGCTGGCTCCTGTGCTGCTGGGTAATGAGAGATGGCAGGAGCGCTGAGGGCATCAGGGAATGCACCGCCCTGCTTACGCTCACCTCTGCCAGCAGAGCGTGGGGGTGTGCACCTTGAGCTCCAGCCCCTCTTCTGCTCGGAGTAGTTTGGGTGTATGGACCTCAAACTCCAGCCCCTCTTCTGCTCGGAGTAGCTTGGGCGTACAGACCTTGAGCTCCAGCCCCTCTTCCAGTCTAAGTAGCTTGGGTGTGTGGACCTCAAACTCCAGCCCTCTTCTGCTCGGAGTAGCTTGTTCTCACTGCTTGGTTACCTCCGCAAAAACGGG
>NW_010240325.1:0-788 GCF_000690775.1 Eurypyga helias | reverse complement strand
CCCCTGCCGTTGCTGCGCGGCTCGGTACAGGTGAGCCGGAGTTGCATTTGCGAAGGCTCCAGGATTAACGGGGCAGTCAGAAGGTATTCCCGTCAGGCACCTTTTGAGACTGGAAATCCACTTGCAGGTACAAAACCTGGCATCCTTACCTCAGGAATCGACTCCTGCTCTTCACGTGTGTGGTACACTCCTGGGTGCTTACTTCCTGACTCGGGAGGGCGTGTGTGAGATGGGAAGAGAAAATCCGGCTGCTCTGTGAGGTCGGGGTCACACCGAGGAACCTGGGAGTGAAAGAGGAAGTAACGGCTCGATGGCTGTGGGTCTCGCGCTTCCAGCCTGACGCTGAGAACTCGAAAGCCGCCTGGAAAACCAGCCCAGGGCATCGCTTTCGGCCGCCGTGCAGTTTCGTCCCCATCGGCTGACAGCTTTTCTTGCACCACCTCTCCGAGGTTGGGGCCACAGCTCTGTACGCTAACTGGAGCCATATAACCTACCCGGGGAAAAGTGGGCGGGAAAAGCTGCCGGCTGGCCAGGAATGCGGGAATGCTGTCATACTTGATAAGGAGCGAATGCCCGGCTGCTTGCGGTGGCTTTGGGGGGTTCGGTTCTACACATGCTGCGTCATACACCACCATGACAACAAGCGGTACTACTCGGGGACGTTTGGTGCTGCAGTTTCCACAAGCAGGGCCTCGTTTTCACGTAAACTGTGCGTGATCAGCGAGAGTTGGCTTTTAGGTTGCACAACGCTGAGGATGACCCTTTCGAGACAGTGTCAGCTCTTGTCG
>NW_010240324.1:16175-21755 GCF_000690775.1 Eurypyga helias | reverse complement strand
ATGCCATCCAGAGGGACCAGGACAACCTCAAGAAGTGGTCCCATGTGAGCCTTATGAGGTTCAACAAAGACAAGTGCAGAGTCCTGCACCTGGGTTGGGGCAACCCCTGGTATCAATACAGACCCAGGGTTCTTTACAGAGAATGTCAATATTCTGTTTATAAAGATCAGTCACTCAGCCCTGAAACACATTCTCTTTTGAATGTAATCAGCAAACTTTCACCTTGCTGTGTTTACAAAGGAGAACAAAGAACAACTCTTCTAAGAGAAACTGCCTAAAAGCGTTTTCGTAGTTGAGTAATGACTTAAACATCAGGAGTTACTAACACAGTAGGGTTGTCAAAATCCTCACTTCATCCAGCAGGATTAGGATTGGAAATCTGGGTATTAGTAACACTAGGGACTATTAGAATAGTGCTTTGCTGGATTTGTATATGTATGCTTCAAATTATATATATATATATGCATTTAATCCCAAATATGTGTGGTATTTTGAATGAAAGAAAACATGAAATAATGTGGAGTTTAATTGTAGGTAATGTGTTCATGACAAGGAAGTAATTTAACTATTACAGCTTGACTTCTGCAGTCCATGATATACTGATATGTACTGTCTGGCAGAACAGATACAGCTTCAGGGCTTTGCGGCTGCTCGCAATATCATCTATAAGCACATGAAAGGCAGAACTGTTGGGTGGGAAAGAGAGGTGTTTCTGAAAGTTTCCATGCCATTACAATATTTGTTTTACGTTTAATACAAAGAACTGGATTTAATTTTACTCTTTACAGAAACATTATGTGCATTCCCATTATTAATATCTGGAAAGGACACATTTAGAAGCATTGTGAAAGGAAAGGATTTTATATCTGACTAATCTTTTAATCTCGAATCATAGACATAAAATGTGAATGTCATTAAAAACCTTGCCAGACTAATCTGACAGCATTTTTCAAGTTACTATGGTGCCACTCCCTACATAATACTCTGTGTACTTGTGATAATTAGAGCTAATTAGTAACTTTCTGGCACAATATTTTTCTGCTGGAGTCGCCCATTTGTCAGGCATATTCTTGCTTCTGCAAACTTAATTTATTAGCAGCATAGCTAATAATTTTGATTTAATCAAAAGAAGTTGTTTTACCCTTCTTAGAATGCAAGTTTCTGTTTCTTCATTTTGAATGTCTAAGTTTTAATATATGATAAAAGTTTTAGAAAAGTGGAAATCAAAATGATTGAAAGTAAACAGTATTTTTCAGACATTTTAAAAAAGGTTGGTTTGTTCCAACTCAGAGAAAAAATCAACTGTAGAACAGCATATTTCTACATAACACTGGTATTGTAGTTCTTACTACGCTTCCCTCAGTGTTACCCCAGTGTAACAAAACCTTCCCCAAAAATGGCAGTTTCTCTGACATGTTTCTTACCAAGGAGAAAAATACAAATCTCCATCATTTCTAGAATACGTGCGCTCATGTGTATCAACTGTCTGTAAACATTCCTCACATGGTAGTTTTGTATCATGAGGTTGTCCTATCAAAGAAATAAGCATGACAGCTTTTGTTTCATTTTTGATGAACAACATTTTGCTGTTATTCTGAATCATCGTACATATCCCAAATAAAAATACTTCTTTGCCCCCTACCTCCAATATGTTGGTTTAACAGCGTTATACATTCAGCGTTTATTATTTCAGTTACTGAATGGGATGAGGAATCATCCCATTTAATCATCTAACTTAGGTACTGGAGAAAAATATTTTTCTCCCATTTGCAGTTTGCCTGTATCTCTGAATTCCATAGGAACATGCGATACAGTCCAGTGCTAATAGCAGTATTGCAGTTTTTCTGAACCCGTTTCAGCAAAGGACGTGCATAGCCACAGAAATCATTGGATTTTTGACAACTGCTTTAAGTTCAGTCTGGTACTTTGCCAAACTTGGGGCTACCAAGACAGATCTGTTATTTATTTCCCAATATTCCCTGTAACTATCCTTGCTTTAGTAGTTTCAGAATGGATTATTTAGTGTTCTTCAGTAAAAATCAAAATAATCAAAACGTGAGGACTACTTGGAAGCTACCACTGCACACTACCATAACATCCTATTGCATCTTCATACTGTCATTGCTTATACTTGCTAAAATGCCCTGGCTTCTGCCTTATTTCCAGGTGCAGTTCAAGGTGCTGGTTTTGATTAAAAAAAACTCTTCGCAATTTGGTTTCTGGGGATTTGCTATTAAAAAATCACATTTAATGAGAAGATCTTCAAGGGAATGTCTTTTAAGTGAAAAGCCCTCAACATAACTTGCTCCCCCCGAGCACTCATTTGCTTATGGAATATTCAATTTGTCATTTGTTTGTCAGGCTTTCACATGGACTAAAGAAGAGAAGTTTTACATCTCACTGGATAGAAAAGATAGGCAATCTAATGTTTTGAATGCATTTTTTAATTGCTCCTGCATACACTTGCATCTTAGGATGAAAAGCCAATACATAGCAAAATGCAGGGGTTAAATAAAAAATTAAACCAGAAAATAATAGGTGAGAGCATGTCTGAAATATATCCAGGATAATCTAAGTTTTACTTGAAAGAAAAACACTGGAATGAGTGCACACACCGAAGGTTATAATAATCTATGTTTATTGTCAGCTTTTGTTGAAGTGTGGGAGAAATACCACTGGGATCTTTTGGTCTGTGATACTGAAGAGAAGAAATACTTTATTTGTATATTTTGGACAGCCTATAATGCTGATGAGGATGATGATGATAAAGGAAAATAGCAAGGCAGCACTGACAATACGACAGGGGAGGAAAGGGTAGGCTCTTACACAATGTTCATATTGCTAAGAAATGACCAGAGAGTAATAGAAGTCTGTTCAAGAGATTTCTCAAAAGCTGAAATGCCTGTTTTTAAATCTCTTCTTAGAAAACTTCATTGTACTCGGAACTACATCCATCTGAACCTGTTCCTCTCTTTCATTCTAAGAGCAATCTCTGTTTTAGTCAAGGATGATATTCTCTATTCCAGCTCCAACACAGCTCACTGCCCAGAGGATCAAACATCATGGGTAATAAACTTCATGTGCTACCTGCTATAATACTGTTGTGTCACTAAATTTTCCTCCCTGATCCTTTCAAATGTTTAGGAATACCAAGCTGGCGATATAGACAATTCTGCAGAGAATATAATGACTAGCAAAATGCTCTATTCAAAGTAGCCAGAGAAGGAAAGTTGCAGCACAAGTAAGAGAAGTTAATGTTGTTTTCCATGCCCATGAAGGGACAGCATGTCATCTGCCAAAACGAATTATAGCTCAGAATAAGTATGGCCACTGGATTAATCGGCTGGGAGAATTTAAAGCAAACCAGAGTGCCATCAGCTGGGAACTATCAAAGGCACCTTTTCTGGAAATGTTCCAGCAGCTTTATCCGGGGTCCAGGAATTGGACAGGTATCAATGGAGGGAGAAAAATGAGCCAGGGAATTAAATATATGCAGGAGTTGTCTTTATCAATTCCTCTGTTCTTTCTGGCTGTGATAGAAGTGTTGTCGTGTACATGCTTGCAAGCTAATATGTTTACTGCATTTTCATGCACAGGGGTTAAAAAAAATCTTGCTGTTAAAAGACTGACCACTGTATGATATTCCCCATTCTCTGTCTCCATTGTTTCAGTCAAAGTTCCTGCAGAAGAACCCTACAAATATTGCTGAATACTTTCTGAATTTAATTTACTACAGTTTAAGCTTGTGAGAAAGAAATGGAAGGAAGATATTTTTATACTGATGAAGCCACATTGCCCCAAGGCATAAAGTTCTTAGCAGTGACTACCAAGCTGTATGTCTGAATTCAGCATCTGGGATATTTCTAACGAAGACAAATAGGCTCTGAGTTAGTGGACCCAAAGTAGGCAAAGCAGTTAGTAGGCAGACTGCTGGGGCTAATCAAAACTTTTTAGGTCCTTGAAAGATCAGTCCGTGGACTCTCAAAATACTACTGCATTTCTGCAACTTCTTTTATTCTCCAGTTATTCTTGGCTGCAAAGCCTCATACTTTTCTATTTGAATATGTCCAATTTTGTGGACTGTTGAGTAATTTCTGTTGCATTATATGTGGGGTGATCTGACACCACCCCGGCAAGGCTGTTTTGCCTTGCATTGGCTGGATGCTACCTGTCTTATGTAACAGCATGTGGGGTTTGCCCCATTTGTCACGTGTGTGTGATGTTCCACCGTTCTGCTGCACGCACAGAAGTCTAAAAGCACACAACTCAAAATGCAGTGTAACTAGGTCCTGAATCTGAATGACACAGAGCCATGATTTGGCTAACGGTTTGCTGACGGATACCTTTGCTGTTCAGCATTTGGAAATACACCTGATACAGGATTATTTGCATGAGGAAGGGAAAATAGTTTGATGTGGGGTTCTGGTATGTAAACTGAAAATCTAATACGGGGAAGTATTGTAAATTAAAAGAGATTAATACACCTGATACAGGATTATTTGCAGGAGGAAGGGAAAATAGTTTGATGTTGGGTTCTGATATGTAAACTGAAAATATAATACGGGGAAGTATTGTAATTTAAAAGAGATTTCAAAAAAATTAGACTTTGCTGACCTAGTTAGTAGTCATAAGCCTAAAAGCAAATTTCATCTTGCACTTTGAAATGTTTAATTACATGTTTAATTTTCTCCATGTTAAATTTTCTGTCCCATTACTAGTCTACCATGGATATCCCTTCAGTGGATAGAAAGTCCAGAAGTAAGATTAGTTTATTCAGTTTCTTCACTGAAAGGGTTGTCAGGCATTAGAGTGGGCTTCCCAGGGAGGTGTTGGAGTCACCATCCCTGGAGGTATTTAAGAGAAGTGTGTACAATATACTTTACTGGTGGACTTGGCAGGCTTAGATTAATGGTTGGGCCTGATGATCTGAAAGGTCTTTTCCAACCTAAAGATTCTGTGATTGGTTTTACCCAACTAGATCACTGAACTACGAGGTTTCTCTGGGCTTCTATGTTTCTCGCTGGACAGTTTATGTCATCGGCTTTAGGACTTTCTCTGGATGCACCTGTCTCTCTTCATGAGCTGTATAAGAAGCCAGGTGGCTAGTAGTTGGCTAGCTTTCACCACAAACCTTTCTTGTAGGCAGCTACAATTAGGTGAAATTAATTCAGGCATTGGGGTCTTACTTAGTTGTCTATATAGACATGTACACAGGCCTGTTACTTGGGATGCACTGAGATGTTGGAGACACCACGAAGGGCTGATGGATACAAAGAAGTATCTCTAGGAGGTTTGTGCCCTTGTGGCTTAGCAGCTGGTGACTGGAGTCCCTGAGGGCATCTGGCTTCATAATAGACACCTACGTTTAGACAGAGGAATCAATCACTAAATAAGTTACCTACTTCGGTATTTGGTGTACTTGGAGTTTTAACAGAAACAGTGGCAGTATGAAGGGTATTTAAAATGGGGAAGGGAATAAAGCAGGCAGAAACTAGATGTTTTATTTAGTCCATTTTGTTTAGTCTGTTACGCTCACCGTATCATCACATTTCTCAGCTCGGTCTCAGCAGAAACATTTTT
>NW_010240324.1:0-16160 GCF_000690775.1 Eurypyga helias | reverse complement strand
GCTGGGAAGTACCAAAGTAGCAGCAGCCAGCACTGTGGAACATCAGCAGCATAGACTTCTGAAAATTAATTCTGGAGAGCAGCACACAGACTATAAGTATATTGGGACTTCATTTGATGATACATGCTTATGTTTTTTGTTAATTAAGAAACACTAAAGTATTTTCTAAAGGGAAAACATATTTTTTAAAAGTCCAGTCAACTTTTTCTTTTAAGTCTGTTTAGAGTACTCATCATGTAAAGTTATATTTGTCACTAAGTTGCACAGAATCCTTGAAAAATTCATAAAGCAATTTCTTTGTTAATTTTTACTATGTTAGGAAGCCAGCTGGGGTTTTAATATATTTATTAGCCACCTTGTAGATGATGATTTAATCTAATAGCATTCATTAACTAACTTTTGCAAATGTGTGCATTTATTGATAACCACCACCTTTTACAATATTTATGCTATGAAGTTTTCAGAATTTCTGAGCAAATTTGCTATGAGAGGCATCTAAATATTTTTTTTAATTAATTTTATGTATACAGTAATATTTACAATGTCTCAATTTGCTTGACTGAAGAAAAAAAATTCTACTTGACCTGGGTTGATAGTATTACATGGATAGTTAAGACCTGTGGGATATATTAATAACAGAATAATAACAGCATCTTTCCTACAAGAATTTTGATCTCTATTCTTATATTTCAGGTGGGCTGCAAGGCTATTTTGGTGTTTTTTCAGTATGGTGTTATGGCAAACTTTTACTGGCTCTTAGTTGAAGGACTTTACCTCCACATCCTCCTTGTGCTAATATTCTCCCCCAACAGACACTTCACAATCTACCTGCTGATCGGATGGGGTAAGAATTTAAACATCTTCCAATAATACTCTTTTTTCTCTATTAGTCAGGTTCAATGTTCCATATCAGGGTGGTCATGCTGGTTCTGTTGGATGACCCTCCATTCAGCTCCAACCTACGTTGCAGCCACTGTTAAGTGGGAGTGAGCAGGCACAAAACTGCTGAAGCGTTAACTGCCTGCTTCCTCCTTGGCATGGTTCTGACCCGTGCCAATCTGCACAGTGCCCAGAGGCACTTTTCATTTCACTTTTCACTTTTTTCATTTCCAGAAAGTGCAGTGATACTTGTATGTAGCAGTTTAAAGCTTCCAGTAATAGGTGGTCATAAAACATATAGGTATTGCTGGGAAATGGGAATAAACTAGTGTGTGGGAATGGTTCTTTATGAAATTATTTGCACTTTGACTTTATATTGTAGTCCTTGGATATGCATTGGGAATGCATACCTTGTATCTAGGTCCCTGTAGGTCACTCTGGTAGCTTGAAAAAAACCTAAGAAAGGCCTGTTCCTTGTGTATTAGTCATTATGGCTGAATTTTTATAAGAAACGAACCCACTTCCCTGCAGTCTTTGTAATACATTGCTTACATCATGTAGCTCATCAGATGGGCTTCTCCCCCCATTCACTAAACTGTTTACTATAGGCTGTGTATTTGGGAATAATTGGTTACTAGTAGGCAAAACTTTTTTTCTGTACTTATATTTTTGTGATCACCCTCTAAAACCCTTTGGGATTTTTCAGGAATTCCTACTGTATTCATTATTACGTGGACAGTGACACGGATCATTTTAGAAGACACTGGGTAAGTGTGTGGGAGAGAGAAACAAGCTTCCAAAGCTTCCAGCTTCCACAGAACTGAAATTTCAGATATGGCAGTAGGCAGGCAAGTGTTTAGGGGCTCTTCAGCATGCTGTTTATCCTTGCTGTTTATTTGAAAAACTCTAGGGCAGGAGAGAGCAGAAATAGGTTATGACTGACAGTAGCCCTTTGAGACCCACATTTAGAGCTATCTGCTTAAGAAGTCAAAATAATACTTAACATAGCAGTGGTGTCCTTGGATTCAGTGCTGTGTTGCAGTGCAGTAAGATGCTGGGCATTCTAATTTGCTGATTAGCAACTCAGAAGATTGGAATTTAGGTAACTTTAGGCATATCTAAATTACATTCCCAGAAGTGAAGCTATGTGCTGTAAAGGTATGTAGGATGCACGTAGTCAGGTAAAACTATGACTAACTAGAGCTAGGCCTGGCTCCTGGCATGGGAAGGGGAGCTGAGATAATAATTTTAGAGGAAGATCAGACTGGCTGCTGCTGCTGGCCCCAAGGAATGGGAAAGATTCCTAGCTAGTGGGAAAAACAGTTTTCATGCCTCTTTTTTTCAACATGACTAATATTTTTTCAATTGATTCTGTAATTAAACTGAAAAATCATGTCCCACATAATTCCTAAGCTTTCTTTGCAAGACCTCCAACATGTAAATGGAAGGGTAACTCCTTTTTCCTTTGTCATTATGATCACAGAGGAACTCTGAAGGGTATTGCCCTTGCTTAAGATTAATCTTTCAGGGTACTTATTCTCAGAGTATTTGGACCAAAGGTGCTGGGTCCAGAGTAAAAATTAAATTTTCAGGTTTTTAGTTTTTCAGACAAATTTTGAGGTTCAGTCTCACATTTTCCTAAAACATTTCCTGCCATCTAGAACTTAACTATCACACAAGGAATTATGTCATTTCAATTGTATCTGTCAGTTGCTTTACATCTTCCTACTACCCAGGGGCTGGTGCGAAGTGCCTATTGGAAAACTGTCCTTACACAAAGTGAATCTAAGCTTGGTTTCCCTGAAGGCCAGCATCCTCCGTGATGTCTAATGGTACAGTCTAGTGTGCCTGATGTTTTAACTGATTTGCATATGCATATTAAAACCAGAGAAATGCAATTAAAAGCAGAAGAAGATTAAATGCCAAATTCTAGACTAGAAAAGGCATTATTTTAGTGTGTCTTTGATTTGTATATAATAAATACTTCTCCTCATAGGTCTTGCTTGCCAGATGATATTAATGTCAACATCATTTTCCCCTCTTTTTTTTTCTTAACAGTTGCTGGGATACAAATGAGCATGGTGGTCCCTGGTGGGTTATACGAATACCAATTTTAATTTCTATTATAGTAAGTAAACTCTGAAGCATGAATTATAGATCAGTTCAGCACTGTGCAGTGCATATAGCCATTATTCTTTACTGCTAGTTACAGATAGGCAAGAATTCGGTTTTAATGAAAAGAAATTGTGCTGTAGGGGAAATGTTAAGCAGATTCCAAGGCCATTAAAATTTGTTGCCTTCAAAATTTATCTGCCTCCTATTAAATGAGCAGTTTCTTTTATTTGTATGTTGTTCTTTCTCTAACATCTCTCCTGTTCATGAGCCTGGAGGAAGGAAAAATCTAATTATACTTTTCAGTCAATGGCAGATTTGATTTTGCATGTAAATAGATAGCCCTGCATTTGAGAATCTGATATTATTGCAGCCATAAAAAACTATGGCTGTGTATATCTTTCTTTAATTGGTAGCCTACTGAAATATATATTTAACATTAAATATTTGCAAAAGAATACCATTTGAGAATGTTTCATGAGGCTTTTCTTGTGTGGAACTCATTAGAATTACTGGAGCAACACAATAAAATTCCTGTTCACTGTGATCATTGTGTAATTAACTTTGGGCATAATATACTATGGTTATATGTCCGTTTCTGAAAACAGTCACAGTGCAGATTAATACATTTCAGATAGACTTGCTTTATTTTAGCATTTTAGTTGGAAAAATTAAGGTATATTACACAAGATTTCAAGAGTCCACATGGTCCACACCCTCCACTAGACCAGGTTGTGCAAAGCCTCATCCATCCGAGCCTTGGACACTTCAGGGATGGGGCATCCACAGCTTCTCTGGGCAACCTGTTCCAGTGCCTCACCACCCTCTCTGGGAAGAGTTTCTTCCTGAAGCTTGTTACCCCTTGCAGTGTCACTACAGGCCCTTGTAAAAATACCCCTCGAGCTTCTTTGTAGCCCCTTCAGGTACTGGAAGGCTGCAATAAGGTCTCCCTGGAGCCTTCTCTTCTCCAGGCTGAACAAGCCCAATTCTATGCTGAAAGATAAAAGCGAAATTAAACACCTGATGTTTACAGAAAGATGAAAGTCTGTTCTCTGGATGTTCAATTTAAACAGCTGTCTGCTAGGCATCTGAGACTTCACGTGCCAGAAAGCAGTGCTTCTCCAAAGAAGTCCTAGACCTGGAAGCAGAAGTTAGATCAAAGTGCTCATTGGCAGTCTTGAATTGCTGCTGGATCTTAGCGATTGCACCGAATCACATCAAATGTCCCATCCTGCTAGGAAACCTGTCTTCAGTGGAGATTTTGGAAAGAGGCCATTTCTGACAACTGAGGCTTTCAAAGGCTTTTGCCAGCCAGACTAGAACTGTTGGCCACGCAGAGGTGCGCTGGACATAACGAACCTAGTGAGGCAGAACACAGTCAGTAGGTTTGACCGTGTAGAGCCTGATGTGTTCGGGCAGGAGGTACACAACACCCACTGCTGAGTTGATTTGTCTGACGTGATAAGCATGTCTTTGTGCTCCGTATTGAATGGAGAGCTCGGAAATCACCGTTATATTTGTTTTCTTTGCAGGTGAATTTTATACTTTTCATTAGTATTATAAGAATCTTACTGCAGAAGTTAAGATCTCCAGATGTTGGAGGAAATGACCAGTCACAGTACAAGTGAGTCATATTTTTAGATATTATATACAGAACCAAAAGAATCTCTCTAAGATTTCCTCTGCTGAAATGTGCTACAAGCAGTTGCTGTCATACTAGATTTATATTTAATTTAGAAGTACTTTTAGATATAGTTTTATCACTACGCTGAAATAGAGATAAAGGTAATCTTTTTTGTCAAACACCAAATTCAGTTAAAAATATGGAATTTTATACAGACCTACAAGCTATTCTTGAATTTTGGTTTAATCCATGAATGCATATGCTTATAGAGAAAATATGGAGAATAATATGTTTCTTCTAATGTATGAATATTTCATTTTGACATAAAAGTTTCCAGATCAAAACAATTTGCTTCAGCCTTGTTAAAAACTTTCTTAGAATTTTTTTCATTTCTAAAATAGTTTTTGTTGTAATATTTACATATATTTTAAGAGTCGGAAAGAAGTTACAATATTCCCAAAAAGTAAAAAATTAAATAATTATGTTTTATGTTGATTTAAAATGGCATCTTTATTTTTCTAGAGGAAAACAAATGTTTCTGACGTAGATCAACTTCATTTTTGTTTAGACTTTCTTTTGTATTTTAGATTGAACATCAAATCCTAATTTCCATTGTCTTTAGAATGAAGTAATATTGGGGGGCAACTTAAGTACATTGCTAAAATTGGATTTGTTCTTTATTTTATTGCCTTGTCAGTTACTGTTGCTATTGGAATAGCTGCTCTATACTGTAATCCAGAATCAAGTGTCTGCTGTAGTAGGTCTTATTTTAAAGCCCGTAGATAGATACTGAATTTGATACTTCAGGGTGTTAATATGATATTTCAGTGACAAAACCTGACATGAACACTGAAGTTTTAGGTGCCCTTTGCAAATTTGCTCTTGGATAGCACCTTTTCTTCGTTTAAGAAATACTGAATTCCTGTGCTAAAAGCAGATAAAATATGGTGTGCTACAGTAAACCGTATCTTTAGAGCCAAGAGAACTAGGGCCTTGTGTGTTTTGTAAACAACGTGACCCATTTGCTGCAAGAAGTGAAGGCGGCTTTGCTGCATGGGGCTACAAGGGTCCTTCTTTGTGTTTGCTGCTTGAATTAACTAAACATACAGGAGAACCGAAATCAACCTAGATGAAATTATGTAGCTGCCACATTATTATTCAGCACAATGGACAACCTATCGGCAAGAAATCCCCTGAAGTTTACTTCTTGTGGCAGGAACCTTTCTTTGTTTCCATGTAGTATTTATGTATTTTATGAAAACGAGGCATTCGCTTCCTATCAGTCCCATTATTTCCCACAGTTCACTGTAGCGCTTCATAGCATAACATGTTCATGAATACCGACCTTGTCCTTCATTGTTCAGCCCTGTGAATTCTTTGCTTTTAGCATTTGATTGCCTGATTAAGTTTGGATTGGATGGTCTTTAGCCAGTACTCATGGAAACAGTAGATTAACCTCCACAAGAATACTGCATCTACATAGCAGATGAAAGGTCTGAAAGGCTCGTTTTTCAAAATGCAAAAGCATTTCCTAAAATACAGAGAAGAATAAGGCTATTTTGTCTGTCCCTTTCCTTCACCAAAATGTAAGTGCAGTACAGAGAAAGTAACAGCTAGACAAAAATTATTAAACCAAAAATGGAGTGAAAGTGAAATATGAGTCTAAAATTAATACCACTTGTGCAAGTCACCATTTTTATTCCCATTGTCTGTTCCCCTTGCTTGTACCTGATTCCATCCTTTTTGCTGCTCATTTTACATTTGCAGTGGGTAAAGTTAAGTTCAAGTAAAATCAGTTTCCCATTTCACTTGGGAAACCAGGAAATTTGCTGCCATCACATCTCCTCCAGTTGTAAATTAATTTCTTCTGCTAAGGAAATCCTATTTGTCCTGCTTGCTGGTATCACCTTTAGATGTGAGGGTTTTACTATTCTTGAGAAACTTCTCTGTCAGAACTGATTATTTCCACGTAGACAGATGCAGCCTCTGGGACATTATGAACAAAGGAAGGCCATGAAGACTGACACAGAAAAAATAAAACTGCATGAAATACCCTGACTTTTCTGCTAAATAGGTGAATTCACAACAGCATCCTTTCATTGTTGAATCAAGTTATATTCATCAAGACAGTGATGAATTATGGGACTTAACTTTACAACTTCTTGAATTTTATCTGATACCAGACATCCATAATCATGCATGACTGGCCCTGTATAATGTATAAAACTGATGCTATTAGAGTGAAATAAGTGACAGATAAGGGATAATAAGCAATTCATCTTTTCAGTGGTTTCACAGGCAGTTTGACAGAGCTGGTCTGCTGAATAATTTAAAGTTCTTCCTTAACTTCAGTGGTGTCCTGTGATAAAAGGAATTATGTAATTGACAACATTAAAAATCAGTTAATAGTATATGCTTAATACCATCGGTACAGTTATGAGATTTTAGTGTTGGGGGGTAAATCTGAAATTGCCCATGAAAATCTCACAGTTGAGATTATTCTGGTTTACGCGTCCTAGGTACTGTTTGAAATCTGTGTATGTGCAACGTAGAGACTAACCATACCGTTGCACATGGAAAGGAAATTAACATCAATTAATTTTGAGAGAGAAATTTTATCTTCTATACCAGAAGATCGGTCAGTGTGACTTTGGAGGAAGGTGTTGTGCCTTTCCAGCTTGAACCCTTTATGCCAAGTAAAAAATACCTTGAGAGATCTGATGGCAGCTCGTGACGCTGTCGACTGTGGTCCTGTGGAATAGTGTGGTAAAACCCCACCCCAAAACCTGTGCGGTGAAACCAGTCTGGGAACCGAACGTGTGCCAAAGACACACAGCAGAGGGCAGGTCCGACACACTGCTGCTGTCCAGAGGGTGACTGGAAAAGGGTCTCTTGGTTCAGAGAGGCCCTGCAGCCTTTTGCCATCTTTTGGAAGAGTGCAAGGTCAGCAGGATCAACCGTAACCTGGAACTGAACACGTTCATTTATGAGGTTACTATGTGGCTAATCTCCCTGCAAGCCTGAAAGGAAAACAATTTGCAATACATGACTGTTACTAAGACTGTATAAATCTGAAGTCATATGAGGTTTATGCAAATGACATTGCATCATTTTCTTATCTTTGTAAAACAAGAGCTTATCGTTAAACTCCAGCTTCTTCTCTTTTGTTTACCCAGGAGACTTGCAAAATCCACGTTGTTGCTTATTCCGTTATTTGGAGTTCACTACACAGTGTTTGCTCTATTTCCTGACCGCAGTTCCAATAATTATAAAATAATCTTTGAGTTGTGTTTGGGATCTTTTCAGGTAAATTTTGAAGTTTTTATTCAAAGTCAGTTTTATTGACCCAGGTTGGTGCTGCTCGCTAATTAAGGAATATTGTTTCTTTCCAGGGGTTGATTGTTGCAGTCCTGTATTGTTTTTTGAACAGTGAAGTAAGTCTCACCTTTCCTACCAAGAATGTTAAACACTGGTTTCAGTAGATGTATAAGTGCCCCTATAGTTCCACTTTGATACATAAAGCTGGTTTAGATGTTTGCATTCCTATTTCTAGAATATATATGTGGCGGTTTCTATGCAACAGGAGAAATCAGTGTATTTGGGTGAAGAGTTAAGAGCTGTTTGAAGTCTAGTTCCTTGCAAACCGAGGTGTTAGTGAGTGTGCCTTCTGTTATTTGATGTGATCCAATTCTAGCTCTGTTACAAGCGATGTGGAGTGTGCAAGTGAGGTACAACAAGTCTAGAAATTTATCCAAAACTTGAAACATCATTTAGTAAGTATTTAGGGGTGATCTTCTGACAGAGTCCAACCCCCAGAGCACCAGCAGGTTTTCAGAAGTGCTCAGCATGTAGCAGCTTTCCTAATCTCAACTGAGGAAGATGTAAGGAATTCCTGTTGATGTCGGCCACTTTTTATGGTAGAATATACATTAAACAGCGTGCAGTATATGACAGGAGGAATCTGTCTGAACACACCTGCTTGCGCAGGGAATTGACATTCAAGTCTCCTGAGTGCTGTTCTGGACTTTGCTATACATGAGATGCCCGATTTTGGACTAATCATCTGATTCTATGTTTTAAGTACGTGTGATGAATAGCTAGATACCAAAAGCTAATGTTGCAGCACAAGTAATACAAAAATGATTTTGAAAGTGGCCTTGGGGCATCTCCTCACAGACAGCGTAGTCACAGTCTTCGCCTCAGGTTTGTAGTCTTTGTAAAAACTGATTTGATACTCTAGAGGGAAGGGCTGCCATCCAGAGGGACCTTGACAGGCCTGTAGAGTGGGTCCTTGCAAGCCTCATGAAGTTCAAGGCCACGTGCAAGGTCCTGTACCTGGGTTGGGGCGGTCAGTACAGACGGGGATGAATGGATGTAGTCTGGCACAGAAGGACTTGGGGATACTGGGGATGAAAAACTGGACATGAGCCAGCAGTGTCCAATAACAGGCTGCCCAGGGACATGGTTGTGTCACCATCCCCAGAGAGATGTGTGAATGAGGTGTTTAGGGACACAGTTTGGTGGTGGTATTAGCAGTTTTAGGTTAACAGTTGGACTTGATGATCTTAAAGGTCTTTTCCAACCTGAAAGATTTTATGATTTTGATTCTGTGTGTGGTTGCAGCTGAGAAAGCCAGTTGTATTCTGCGTCAAAAGAAGTACGTCCAGCAGGTCAAGAGAGTTGATTGTCCTCAGTACAAGAATTACACGGACCTGTTAGAGTGAATCCAGAGGAGGGGCACAGAAATTACTAGAAGGCTGGAACACCTTTCCTATGGACAGGGGCTGAGAGAGTTGGGATTGTTCAGCATGGAGAAGAGAAGGCTCCAGGGAGACTTTGTTGCGGCCTTTCAGTATAAAAAGAGGGGATTATAAGGAAAATGCAGAAACACTTTTTAGAAGGGCCTGTAGTGACAGGACAAATGGTAATAGTTTTAAACTGAAAGAGGGTAAATTTAGATTGCAAGTAAAGAAGAAATTTTTTCTATGAGGGTGGGGTAGACACTGGAAGAGGTGGCCCAGAGAAGCTGTGGATGCTCCATCACAGGAAGTGTTCAAGGCCAGGCTGGATGAGGCTTGGAGCAACCTGGTCTAGTGAAAGATGGCCCTGCCCGTGGCAGGGGCGTTGGATTGGATGATCTCTGAAAGTCCCTGTCAACCCAAATGATTCTATGTTTCTATTGCTAGAGGTTCCAGCCAATAAACATGAAATTGTTCCTCACGTAAAAGAACGTTTTCTGCTCATCTTGGGCATTTTCTTTTCAACACAGGTGCAAGGGGAGCTGAAAAGAAAATGGCGGAGTTTGTGCTGGAAGCAGACAGCAGGCAGAGATTACAGACTCCACAGCTCTTCAATTTCCCGAAATGGATCAGAAAGCGTTTCTCAGCTCCACCGGAATTCAAGGGCTCAGTCATTTATGCAGACAGAGACCACCATGATATAAATCATCTATGTCCCCACAACAGGAAGAACTGTGGGATAGATCATTCATTATGCAGCTTGATGTGATACATTTTATAATGTACAGTTTAGTGCTTTGCTTTTCTACGTGTTGGTATTTGGGAAATTGGTTTGTGCAGCCAACCAGTTGATAACAGAGACACCTGCCCCATGGATGCTTTCTGGTTTGGGGTTTTCTTAATGGTTTCCATATTAGTTCTGATGTTCTCTTGCTGTTTACTAGTCATAACTATTCAAAAACTCATTTACTGTAATTGTCCCTTTACCCTCCAGCGTGTCTACAAGATAGATGGATGGTATCCTGTTTCGTGCAGACTGCTTTGCTACATGCTGAAAAGGTTAAGATGGGAAGCAAGAAAGTTTTTTACGCTTTATTTATTCTTAAGGAAACATTTCTTTCCTTAAGGATTAGCAAAGTCTTTCCTAATTATGGAAAACAAAATAAAAATAAAGACATGTAAGATTATAATTAACCACACTGGGAGTTTAGTGTGCAAATCCAGGAAATCATTAACATTATTTATACACAGAGAAAGAAGGTAGTATTTCTCAGCTAACTGTATACATTTCAGAGATTAATTTCTACAGAGTTGTTCATTTAAAAGTGCCTGCTTTTATGTTTAGGTGCAGCAAGTAGATCTACCTTGCAGTCCATGCAGAAAGGACTATTGTAATAGCTTTGAGCAAAACATCAGCATTTTCCAATAGTGCTATTGCAATCACCAGTTGTTCTCTTCTGCTTAAAATCAGGCATTTGTCCTGATCTTTTATCAAACAATTTTCTGAAGAGGTGCTTTATTGCTAGTGCAGTCTGGCATAGGATGAACAGCTTTGGACAGCGCATTACTCATTGGAAATATAATTTTTGTATAATATTTTCATTGAAATATGTCTTTAGAACTACTTGGCAGCTAGGAATATTGCAATAAAGATACAACTCCCACTTAAGGAATTATATGAATTCTTTTAGCTTAATTCTATTCTATATCTATCTGAGGTGATTTAAAATTTAACCCTGATCATGACTCCAGGAAAAAAAAAAAACAAACACCAACAGAATCTCTAAAGATTGCCATAAAAGGCATAAATAGAAGGAGTTCTCAACAATGCCAAACCTCTTATGTAGCCTTTTGGAAAAAGAAGACATGGAACTGACAGATTCTTATATAAATATACACAGAACATTTGCACTCTTTAAAAGAAATAAACCCAATGATGTTTACTTCCCATGTCACATTTAACCATGTTCACTCTAAATATCGAGTGGAAGTAATATGTATTTGCATGAGTACCTCTGATCCATAAAAGCAACTGCCCTGATGTTTCAGACAACAGATTGTATGTAGCTGGCAGAATCCAAAGTCCATAATATTGCCAGGTAAAGGGAAGAACAGAAGCAAGAGCATGTCTTGGCAGGCATACATGCACGTTCTTGAAAATATTACCAGTATTGGGAATATTGTTTGCAGCTGTCAAAGCATCTATACACGTCTTGGTTTGATTTAATTTAGCCTTTTATCAGCCAAACACAATTTACATTAATGGGATTACCCTGGAGCGATACAATGTCAGACCGAAGATAGGAAAGGCCTCATGGTTCACATGAGCACTGCAGAACAGGTAGCTGTGTGAATGTGACATGACACTCAACTTTACATTGTAGGTATACTACAATGATAATGATTTCTGGATTATAAAACAGGAAAGCTTAAATAAGAAAATGCATTTTAAATTGCGTAGTTTCCTTTAACAGGATGCAGATGCATTTGGACTTGACTCAGTTTTTCACGTAGGGAGTAATGCCATATGAGGCAGGGAAGTTGCACCAGTGGAAGAATATAGATGCTGTGACTAAGTTTGTAATGGACTACGTGGGCACGGGAAGAATGGCGCACAGAGGGGAGAGGTGCTGCATGTACTTCGCAACTTTCAAGCTGGTGAAAAGTTGCAGTACTTTGTAGGACCTCATCCTTCTGTTTAAAATCATAAAATCAAAATCCAGAAAATATGTTTTCTGTTCAAGAATTTAACTTCATAATGCTTTGTGCAAGCATTTTCGTGTCAGTAAAGGCCCAGAGGACACTGTACTCATTTGGTTTACTCCCAGGAAATACTGATTTCCAAAGAATTTTATGCAAAGTTACAGCATCAACCCCATCATCACCTGTTTGACTTTCAGCTGCCTTTTTACGCACAGATACACATCATATTGAAATGTACGTAAAAGCTGCAGAACAGTTTGACAAAGGTAGTACTTCATCCATGTTTTGCATCTTTACGATGCCCAGAAACAAGACAGTTTCTCATGGCTTTGTCTCTCATTGCATTTTGCACAGGGTTGTGGAGTTAAATGCTCCTGCTCTGTGCTGTGTTGACTCTATGAGTCAAAAGGGCAATGCAAGAAAACATCCTTTGGCCTACTGCCATCCCTAAACCTAGTTCTTGCTCAGTCCTGTCAGCATCTGGGAGGAGGTGGAGGCAGCAAAACGAGCATATGCTTTCCTGGCATGGCCTTGTCCCATAGTGCTCTTCCCTTTATTCCTTTTCTGCCTCTCTCCCTTTGGTTGCATCAGGATCCAAACTGAATTGTAAAGTCTTCAAAGCAGGAATCCTGGTTTTTTGTCCCCCCTGAAAAGCCAGTAGCACACCATGTAAAGTTACTGAACAAGAATGGTAATACAATTCCCTGTCGTACTGCAGGTACTTGTAGTTTACTTCCCTTCAGGCCGCCAGCACAGCACCATTCATCTGGAGGGACTTTTATCAGCATTACTTGCTGGTGGTGCCTGAGGGACACAGTGATAGGGTCATCTCCTGTTGTTAATCATGATGAAAATCTAAATATATAGTGAATGTTGACTTAAATTTTCCTTGGCAGAGTCAATTTCAGCGAGGTGCTTGTTAAACTCAGGTGAAATTCATCTGCCCTGGTTTTGGTATCAAAAAGCTGGATGTCTGCCTCAGAGCTAAGGAATTTTTTAAAGTGCCTTCCATAGTCATCATAGAGAAATAGGCACTAGCTGAAGATGATTGATCCCGTGTTCAGCTGGGGATCTAAGGTAGGTAAGCGGAATCACCTTTTTCTCTAGACTTAATATAAAATGAGCCCAGGGAAGGTGAGGTTAGATTTCTCACTCTACATTTAAAATCAGATAAGATCAATCTCTCCAGAAATGGCTATTCAGTTATATGCCTAAAACTACCCAGATACTCCTTTTTAAGCCAAGTAACTAGTGTTGGCCAAAGTTATCCTCCAAAAAATGTGCAGGATGATTGAGAAGTTCAGGCCATGGAGGATCCCTCAGCTCATTTGGTAGGGTGTCCCTGTGGTTGACTGCCTACCGTGATAAAGCCAATAGACTTGTGTTCCATTTTGATTTGCCTGGCTTCAGCTTTCAACACTTGTTTCTCGTTTTGGGTTAGGTGTTCGGCTTTTTGTCTTTTGTAGAGGGGTCATATGCTAAAACAAAGTGCTTTAGCCTATCAGAAGTTTTCGTTATGTGAAGTCTCTGGAGAATCACTCTTTAAATCATGTCTTGATTTCCGCTGAGAAACTAAACATGTCAAATACTGCAAATTCCAACAGAGAGGCATTTTCTCAAATAATCTTCCTGAGTCTCTTCTGTTCCCTGTTCTATTCATAATAGCTTTGGCCAAGAGAAGCAAAGGAAATATTTCAGTGTCTCCTCCTTCAGGTGTACGCACACCACTGACCACATTTCTCATGCCCACCAGCGGCTCACCTGGTAATACCTTTGGCATCTTTGACTTTACATAGTCATTTTAACTGACCAGGGGCTGGCTGGTGACATGCAAGGATGATCTTTAAGGTCCCTTCCGACTGAAACCATTCTCTGATTCTATGATTATTGCTGCCAGAGGTTTTGCCACGTAAACTAGTACCTTTTTAAAATACGTTGGCCTTAGTGTCCGTATCAGGTGCATTAATGTGCTTTGCAAAATAACCTTAGGAATATGGAGAGCACACTCTTAGCCATGGGAAACACTGCTGGTACCCATGGCATTTTAAGAACCCGATATGTATTTAAGTAAGTATGCCACACGCTCTGTGCTGGAGTGTACAAGAGCCCAACGGATTGCACCTGAACAGCACGGTGCCGGGCAGGTGCTCCAGGTAGCCAGCTGAGGAACTATCCAGTTTAAGCATATGTTGGAACTGTACTGTAGTGGCAATAAGTAATTGGTGTCAAAAATCATTACAAAAAGCCTTCTACGGTCAAGCTGGAAGCAGCCTGTCCCACGCATCTACTTCGTGTCCTGTTGCACCCCAGCCAGGCTTCCCTCTGCCTTTAACATAACGAAGGGGGAAGCAACAGGCATAGACCCTCAGCAAACCTGAATGTCTGTGTTGGCTGTATGATATAAGGCATTGACAAGTGCACATCTCATACTCCATGCCTAAGGACTAAGATGAGTCATTTGCAAATAGTAGACTATTTTTGTGAGTTCTAAAAAACATCTGTTGACTGTGAATTTGTCCATTTCAACAAAGCACTTGTGAATAAAGTCCAAATTCACTTTATACAGAATTTTTTCAGACATGTCTAATGGAAAATCAAACATTACACATGTGTGATAAAAAGGACAAACCAGCAAGTAACCTGCAGAGAAAGCTGCTATGTACGTAAGGGTGATTGTCTGCTCAATGACTGTCTGTGCACAGGGATACAGGGAATACTTTTGCTGACTAAAGTACCTTCACGTTACCATGAGTGCCTCTCTAAGCTGTGGGCTGTCAGTGCTACCCTGACATAACCAAATAGCAGAAGTTAGTATGCAGTGCTATTCTGTTGACGAAAGAAACAATATTAAAATAATAATACTAATGTGTTCTCACATGTATGTTACAAGAGTACATCAGGATAACATTAAAAGGAACATTCTGTGATATGGTTTAACCACTCTGTTCTGCCCTGTAGTAACAGTATGTAGTTAAACCCAAGTCAGTAACGCTTCCATTGTTAGCTAAACAGTGGCTGAAATGTCCCAACCGCCTTTATTTCCCAAAGCACTGTAATAAGTTCATGATAACCCACAGCTTTTTTTTTTTTTTTTTTTTCCCCTGGCCCATTAGTAGGAGTACTGTTTGGAAATTCTCTTTTGTTGTCTTTATCAATATTTTTTTGTCTGTCAAGCATGGTAAAAATTAAAGATGATGTAAATGAATGTGATCATTTTTTTACAAAATGTACAGACTATGATGTTGTATAGATTAATGTATGTAAATAGATTTCCTTTTCCTACTGTAATTCACTATACATTTCTCCTGGTTTTGCTCTTTTGTTCTTTCCTGGTTTCTGTTTTTAATGTCACGTACCTAACAGCCTTCTCTGAGATATGTTATATATAAAGCTGTGAACAAGTAAGTGTTTACATCTTTATGCTATTAGAGGTAATAGTAATTAATAACACCATAATGGACTGAAGAGGAATCAGAGAATAAAAATTTTAAAGGTTTTGCACAGATCTTTTATTTACGTGATTTATGTATTGATGAGATGCACTCACAAACCATATTTTCAAAACTGAAAATGGTCCTCCTGCCTTGGCAGCCCAGGGCTCCTCAGCAATGGAATTAAAATTGAATTGTATTGCACAGAAACGGAAGTCCTAGGCTGCCCCTGCCATGCGGATGGGCACAGGGAAGAGGCGCACCTGGGCGAGACTGGCAGCGGTGGGCCGCTGGATAACTGTGTATCTACAGATAGCAGAGAAGCTACGTCACCAGGAGGGCTCTTCTGACCCTTTGAGAGGCCTCTCCCACCTTATGTGCATGCCTGTATGAGCTGCCTATCAGTCCCTTTTGCATTTAATTACGTGCCTGCAAAGCATTTCAGTCTCCTTGCCCACATGCACATCCTCTGTCCCCATTGCTAGTTGGGTGGCTCCACAGCCAGATCACCTTGACATCTGCAACTGCTCTAGGGCTGATGAGCCTGAACGTGCAGGAGAACCAGGGTGCGGGTGAGCAGGGGGGCCTGCAACTGTACCAATTCCCATCAGTGCTGGCAACAGCACCTGCAGGTTTCCAAGTCTGAGTCCTGTTGTGCTGGGTTCAGCCAGG
>NW_010240323.1:0-4202 GCF_000690775.1 Eurypyga helias | reverse complement strand
TAGCCGGAGTTAAACCATGACACCACAGAACTGTATGCTGAACTGCAACAGGAATAAAGTTAAAATAAAGTTAAAATTAAAGAAAATACTTTTGATATAACATTTCAATAATGAAGATATACTGGGTAATACCAGAGTAATATATATATAAAAATATACTTGTTTATATTCTGAAGAAATACTGCAAGTCACATTTAAAAGCCTTCATTACCAAATGACAAATGGAGGAGTGATAGGTTTGGGGCAGTATATGTTTTCCTGTAGTTACGAAGAATAATGGGGAGAAGCATTTTGTATGGATATCACTGAAATGCTACTTTCTGCAGCAGTAAAATTCAGCACCAGAAATCTATTGCTCTTTTACACTAAGTTACAGGGAGAAGTATTTCAATTGATCTTTAATAAAATGTCTGAGAATTATTTTAGTGGAAATCAGAAATATTCAGAAGATAGAGGTTACTTTAAGAGGAATAGGATATGGGCAGAGGGTAAATTAAAGAACTTTTAACACATTCTAGTCAAAATTCTTAAAAGCCATGTAAATGTGTGTGTATTTTAAATAGAGGTTCTGGCCAACAGTCATTAATTGCACTCATAATCCCTGTTCCCTGTAGTATTGAACTCTGGATTGATATAACTAGTGAATATGCAATAAGAAATAAGTGCAATTTATTTAGAGTCTAGAAATCAAAGGTAGGAAAAACAAGTTAGAAATTACCTGCTGTTCTGCTGTTATTAGAAAAGCAAAAGTTGTGGGGATTTGGGAGAGGATTTTTTGTGGTTTATGTTGAGTCCGTTTCATATGTCCAGATGTTCTGCAGGTAAAAATACTACCAGGTGTTGAGAGAGCTTCAATTTATCCCATCTCATGAGCTCTAAATCTGAAAAGGTGACAAAAATGCCTCTTTCAGTGAGTTCTTTCACAGTGTTATGCTAGACCTAAACCCCAGACTGTCTATAACACACTTACCATGCTTTGAGCAAGTAGAATGTATTTTCTGTTCCTAAATAAAGTTTAATATTTTTCATCTGGAGTTTTTCTACTGTCAGGAAAAAAAAAAAAAAAAGACCACGAATGCAGTTGTGTATTTATGAGCAAATTTTATCTCTAAACAGATTTGTAACTAAAAACAGAAATATCTTTTTATGGAGACAGCTGGTTGGGAGATTAAAGAAACACAGCAAGGGAGGGGAGTTCAAATTAACAAACATTCCTAGACAAGGAATGTCTGTAACATTAGCAAGCTTTTAGCTTGCGACCTAAAAACATATCTAATCTCATCCATGGATCTGTACTGATAGGTTTCACTTTGTTATTTGCTGATAAAGAAATCTTTGAAAAGGCCAGTGTGAAGCCATAACTCTTGTACAGACCCTATAAATATGTGTCAGCTTTAAAATTTCCAATTATGACATGAGTTGAGGCTCAAATGATGTCAAGCTGTTAAATCTAACAGACCTTGTGCTGGTAAAGTTTTCATTGGGACAGACTGTTCTGAGTCTTTAGCAGCTTCCCAGGAAGCTTCAAGGTCCTTGAGCAGTCTTGCACACACTTTTCACCAATGCAGACACTTTGTTCTAAGGAAAGCAAAATTTGCTCCCTGAAGAGCAAAATATCTAAAGTTAGGCAGACAGGAGTCAGCTTGTCCACAGCCTGCTCAATGTGTAAGTTAGAATGTAATAGTGCATTGTATAAACTGCAAGAAAATTTACGTGATTTTTCTGCTGGTATCAAGATGGCAACCCTCAGATGGGAGCTTCTAAGCACATTTTAGTAATTGTACAGAAAGTCACCTCTTGAGAAAAGGCAATTGTTCTGTGCAGTGTGCATTTGAATAGCTAGACCTTGAGTTATTTGACAAACGTGGTTGAACTTTTCTTGTAACATATACACTAATATGTCATTTTAAAATAGTTGGAGTATGCCTGTGCATATTGTATTCTGTCTTTTGTTGCTTAAACATTATTATTGGGGATGCTGCCAATTTCTAACAGAACTATTGTTTGTTTTTAAATCAGAATAGTTACATTTGGAATAGTGTTCAACCTTCATACTATGTTCATTTCTATATGATTTTTCAAGTTTGGCTTATAAGGGCACATCTTCTGCTGGAGTAAGCTAGCATAGATTTGTTGACTTCCAGCTGCACCATAACAGCATCTTATCTATGTTCAGAAAATTTCCAGAAATATGTGGGCCAAGGACAGAAACAAAGTATAAGCATTCTTAATATCAGGTACTTTAAAGCCAGGGTTTTTTTCTCCTTAATGTTTACCTGATGCATGATTGCGGTTTTGTGCTATATCTGTCTTGGTTTTGGCTGGGATAGATTTTATTTTCTTCTTCATAGCTGGTATAATGCTGTGTTCTGGAGTTAGGTGGAGAATAATGTTAATAACACACTGATGTTTTAGTTGTTGCTGGGCAGTGTAAGCACTAAGTCAAGGCTTTTTCAGCTTCTCATGTTTTACCAGGTGACAAGGCTGTGGGTACACAAGAAGCTGGAAGAAGACACAGCCAGGACAGCTGATCCCAACTGGCCCAAGGGACGTTTTGTACCATATGATGTCATGCTCAGTATATAAATTATGAAGCAGAGGAAAGCTGTCAGGGGGGTGACTGCTTGAGGACTAGCTGGGCATCAGTTGGCAGGTGGTGAGCAATTGCATTGCACCACTTGTTTTGTGTATTCTATGTGTATCCCATCTTTTTTTAATTTTTTTCCCCAAATTATTAAACTGTCTTTATCTCAACCCAGGAGTTTTTTTTCACTATTACTTTTCGGACTTTCTCCCCCACCCCACTGGGATGGGAGGGGGGAGTGAGAAAGCAGCTGTGTGGTGCTTAGTTACTGGCTGGGGTTAAACCATGACAATGTCACACATATCTCCTAAAAACCAGAAGGATGGAAAATCCTGTCCTCAATATAGTTAAATCCAAACCACAACATTTTCCAATATCCATATGTTAACCACATCTGCATACTTGTTTAAAATAACAGATTTGCTCTGAAAGAATGAAAAGAAGATGAGAGACTAAAATTGTTTATGCTGATGGCTAATAAACACATTAAAGAGGGAGGAGAATGGTCAGTACGTGAAATCCTTGTTGCAGATAACAACTTGAAGAAAAATTTGGAGGATGTTTGTATGCTAAAAAGCATGTGCTTGCACATCTTTATACTCTGACCTCAACTTCCCCAAAAACCTACTGTAGGGCTTAATGTAGGTCAATATGTACAGAAGTGAGTTGAGATATTTTAGCCCTATTCCCCAGTGTCTTCTGTTTCACTTATGTGATGTTATTTCTTCTGTTTCACTCGGGATTATAGGTACTATGTGGAAGATGAAAGTCGAGGCTATTTTTCATAAACACAAAAATAAAATGAAATGTAAACTTTATGTTTGAGGAATGTTCATTTTTTCAGTGTGAATACCCTTTGACTGCCTAGTGCATAGTGTAAAACATTCGCACCCTTGTTGGTGAGGAGTATTAATGTTGAAAATATCAGCCATAACAGACTAGTTCTAAAACGTATATTAAAGAAAAAAAAAGTAAATAGACCTCTTGCTATCCTGTTTCTTCTCCATTAAAAAAAAAAAAAAAATTATGTGGAGAATAGCAACTGCAGGTAAAGGAGGAGCAGTATGAAGGACATTTCTTCTATAGTACAGGCATTTATAAAGACATGCATGTGTACAGAGCTTTGAAAGCAAGTAATCAGAAAGTGTTTTTAATTTTAGGATTGGATGAAACCACTAGATTAACTGGTTTCACCTTTTGGGTACAAATACATCTTGCCCTTTTACTGTACTGGGCTCCATGATGCAAATGAGGCAATACCATTTTAACACGAAAAGCACATAGATTGGAAAAGATGAAGGCACCACCTTTCCTTAATTATTGTCGTATTCAATTATCCATTACACATATATGTGCCGTTTGGATTTGTCTGATTTCAGCATGGTTTATACCACATATCATAGAATGGTCTGGGTTGGAAGGGACCCTAAAGATGATCCAGTTCCAACCCCCCTGCCATGGGCAGGGACACCTTCCCCTAGACCAGGTTGCTCCAAGCCTCATCCAGCCTGGCCTTGAACATTCACAGGGATGGCGCATCCACAAATTCTTTGGTCAACCGTGAAGAACTTCTTCCTCATATACAATCTAAAGCTCTCCACTTTCAATTTAAACCCAT
>NW_010240322.1:474-1439 GCF_000690775.1 Eurypyga helias | reverse complement strand
GGGACACGGGGCCCCTCGATCCCACCGAACCGGCACCGAACCGGCACCAAACCGGCACGTCTGGCCCGGCCCGGCGGAGGGGGGCGGCGACAGGGCGTCCTGGCACCGGCAGGACGTGTACGGCGCAGCATGGCGTGACATGTATGACCTGGCATGTATGGGACAGCACGTATGGCATGGCACGGCACGTATGGCATGGCACGGCATGGCACGGCCTGGCATGTATGACCTGGCATGTACGGTGCAGCATGGCATGACATGTGTGACACGGCACGTATGGGCACGTATGTATGACCTGGCATGTATGGCACAGCACGTATGGCATGGCACGGCACGTATGGCATGGCACGGCATGGCATGGCCTGGCATGTATGACACAGTATGGCATCACATGTATGAGCTGGCATGTATGGCACAGCACAGCATGACATGGTATGGCATGGCATGTATGACCTGGCGCGGTATGGCACAGCATGTATGTCCTGGCACAGCATGGCATGTATGGCCTGGCACGTATAGCATGGCAGGGCATGTATGGCACGGCAGGGCATGTATGGCACGGCATGGCATGACATGTATGACCTGGCACGGCATGGCACAGCACGGCCTGGCATGGCACAGCACGGCATGTATGACCTGTCATGTATGGTACGGCACGGCACAGCACAGCACGGCACGGCACGGCACGGCACGGCATGGCATGGCATGGCATGTATGACCTGGCATGGTATGGCACAGCACGTATGGCACTGCGTGTCATAGCACAGCATGGCATTGTATGACCTGGCATGTATGGCACAGCACGTATGGCATGGCATGGCCTATATGTCACGGCATGGAACGGTACATATGACACAGCATGGCATGGCATGGAATGGCCTGGCATACACGGCATGGCATGACATGACATGTATGTCATGGCACAGCATGGCATGTATGGCACAGCACGTATGGCATGGCCTGGC
>NW_010240322.1:0-379 GCF_000690775.1 Eurypyga helias | reverse complement strand
ATGCCATGGCCTGTATGGCGCTGCATGGCACGGCAGGGCATGCATGGCCTGGCATGTATGGCATGGCACGGCACGGCACGGCACGGCCGGGGGGGTGGCACTTCCCAGGGCCGCACCCCCCATCCGGCCCCGGTGCTCCGGGTCCCTTCCCTGGCACGGCCACGGGGCTCCCGGTGTGACCGCGGGGACTCTGCCCTGGCACATGACGGCACGCGGTGACACGCAATGGCACATAGTGACATGTGACGGCACATGGGAACACGCAACGGCACGCGATGGCACGTAGTGACATGTGACGGGACATGGTGACACATGATGGCACTTGGTGACAGGCAACAACACGTGATGGCACACGGTGACACACGACGGGACACGGCGA